>NC_068969.1:30199438-30502404 GCF_026419915.1 Harpia harpyja | reverse complement strand
CCCCGGACCGGTCCCAAACAGGATTGAACCGCTTCGAACAAAGGCTGTGAACTTCGGGAAAAAAAAAAAATACCCCAAAACCCCACAAAACCCACCCCCCCCTACACACACCCCGGGCCCCGCTGCTGTCCGTCTGCCTTCTGCGGGGGGGTGGACCCCGTAGAGTGGGGACCCCCAGCAGCCCACGGCACTAATTGGGGGGGGGGGAACAGGAGGTCCTCGCCTCCCCAGTTTTGGGGAGGGATGCTCCCATACCTCAAACTACCCTCTTCCAGCCTCCCCCCTCCCCATTGCTCGCCATCAGAGCTTTTTGGACACATCTTTAAATTGGGGTGTCCCCCCCCCCCCCCTTCCCGAGGGGTGGGGCGAGGGAAATGAAAGAGATTTAGCCGGGAGAAGGTTAGAAAAAAAAAATATAAAATTACACGTGGGGTGGCGATAGCCATGTCAAAATAAGCCACGGGGAATCTATTAGCAGCCAATAAGCAGCCATCCTTAAAAACCCATCACATTCTCTGCCCGAAAAGCAGAACCCCCCGTGTGTCAAAAAGTCTGGTTTTATGCCTTCATTGTGTTTCAGGATTTGCCTGGATGCTGCCAGTAAAGTCGTTTACTGCTTATCTGGCTTTGATTTTACACCGATGCTCCCCACGGAGGGACAAATCCTGCTAATACTACTAGTGAAAAAAACCCACCCCCAAACGGTAATGCCATTAAAAAAAAAGTATTAATAAATGCCTGTGTTGAAGGGCAGGGAGATCAACCCAGCCCTGCTTGCGGGCACGGTACGGATCCATCTCCCGCAGCTTTAACAGGAAGGTAACGAATTGCATCCGTTAAAAAAGAACCAGGGACGCAAAGATGCATCCTTTTCCCGAAAATAGTAAGAATAAAAAAAACCCACCCCAAATTGCATTATGAAGGCACACTCTTACCTCTCTCGTGGCCGACCAGGACGTCCTTATGGGTGAAATACTCTACTTCTTCAGTGTAGTTCTGTGTATAGGCAGTGTTGGATCCAGCATTTCTCGATTCTGTCCAACGCACTTTCGCATGTCCCCTGGCATGGATTTTAAGCGATTTCACCCTAATTTCCCCAGTGACTTCTAAACTGACCCTTCCTGAGACTGTGTCCCCGCTGGAATAGACGGGGACATTGCTGTCGTTCAGACAGTCAAAGCTTATCGTCAAACTCTTTACTTTCCCCAGCACCATGATTTTATAGCAAAGAGTAGAAAAATAGACTTTAAAAAAAAAAAAAGGGAAGAGAGTCCCCCACCTCAAAAAAAAAAAAAATCCCCAAACCCCTCAGGGCAAAGAGCAACGGTGGCAGCACGTACCTTAAAACGCGCTCATGGGGACGGCAGGGAGCCCCGGCCCCAGCCCAACCGGCGCGGGGTGGGGGGGCGGGCGGGCGGGCGGGGGGGGGGCCCGGCCGCTGCTGCCGGTTCTCTCCCCACAAAGGCGCTACCGGAGCCGCCGCCGGTCCCGCCTTATAAGCCCGCTGACAAACAAGCCCCAACGCGCATGCGCCGCCCCGCCGCCGCCCCGCCCACCGCTCCTTGCAGACGGGGACCGTAAGGGCCCCCGCTGCAGCGGGTTGGGGAGGGGGGAGGGGGTCACACGACTTTTTGGGTGTCGTGCAAGGGCGGGGGGGGGACCCTGCTGGTCTCGGCGCTGCCAAACAGCGGTGCCTCTCCCCCCCCCCCATCCTGTTTGAGGGGTTACTTTTCCGCTGTTGGTTTGGTTTTTTTTATTTTAACCCCCGTTTCTTGGGTAAACGCTCTCGTGTTCGGTTCTTTTTTTAACGCTGCTTTGGTAATTCTTGCAGTTTTCCCCAGGTTTTCAACCAGGGGTGTGATGGTGGTGAGTATCTCCTCACTGTGCTTGGGGAGTGGGGAGGGGTTGCACAGAGGCGCAGCGCTAGAAGTTCAGACCAACAGTCAGAAGTTTTCAACGCATATGCCTGTATTCCCTGGCTTTCTCAAGTAAAAAAAAAAAAAAAAAGTCATTCATTTTTCCCTTGACGTGACACCTGGTGGAGGTTCTCATGCTTTTTTATCACGAAGATGTTCGGTTGTGTCCTGCGGGTGTCTTAAGGGACTTATGGTTTTGCACCATCTTGTGGTAAGGCTTCATCCTTCCTTCGGTCATAGACTCATTTAGGTTGGAGCAGAACTTTCAGATCACCGAGTCCAACCGTAAAGAGAGAACTCGCCAGAGAAGCAGAGGGGTCATAACTCCTCTCCTGCTAATGCTTTTCCTGTTGCAATCGTGTCTTTAGATGCAGTTGGTCTCATGCATATGTTTATTTGCACGTTCTTCCTCTTTTCTACAATTTAGAAGGTAATCGTGTCCTCCACGAGTCATAGAAACCACAACTCGGTGGCCCGCGGTTGCTGTAGGACGTGTGAAAGCTGGCAGCCAGACGGGATGCAGCTTCCATCCACGGAGCTCAGGCCACAGCTCCTGTCTTTCCAGTTCTGGCTCGGCTGTCACCATCCACCTCTCTCAGGGCGAATCTGCAGAGATGATGAAGAACACAGATGAAGCTGCCTTTTCTGGGAAGTTGAAGACCCAAATCTAGCTAGCCCAGTGGATATTCATGTGGATTTTTTTTTTTTTTGTAGTTATGTAGATAAGGAAGGGGACCTTCCTACATAATTGGGGTACGGTGTGTGCTCATTTATTTTCTGATAACTTGTGATATGTTTTGTGTATTGATTGCATTTGGCCATTCCAGGCTTGTTGAAGAAAGATAAAACAATTTGCTCAGCTGCTGTAAAACCTCCCCTGTATATATATCATCTGCAGACCTTGTAGCCCTAACTTGCCTCCCTGCTCACTGGGATTCCTGTCTTTCGCCGATCCAATTCTAGACACACAACTTAAAAATGCCACAGCCGCTGTTGGGATGTGGGATGTGCGCCAAGTAGGCTGTTAGGGAGATCACACCATTTGTGAACTTGTGGGTTGTCTTCTCGGACTTTAGGTTTTGCCAATTTGCAGACAGTTAAAAGTCCTGACCATGTGTCGTCCTGAGCAGCAGACAGCTCTTTCCTATTCCTGGATGGCTGTCTGGAGGAAAATGCAGTGGTAGCCCTGCTTCTTAAGGCTTACTGGACATGTTGAGAATGCCACCGATAAATCTGATTTTTATTGCAACAGTGAGACAGCTGCAATTTGGAGCAACTTTTGAGGGCTGCAGACATGGTCCAGCCTTTCTTGGATGTTTTTCGAAACACATAGAACTGAGTCCACTGAAATTCATGTGACATGTGGATACCCATGTCATGCAAAATCCCACAATCTTTGAAGCTCTCTAATTTCCACATATTGCTATACTGTTGTTCTGAGTTAATTACAAAATACCCTGAGTGATCGGATGTGCTGATTTACATGAAAGTTGACCTAGTTTTCAAGACTAATTCTAAATTCCTGTTAAAGCTTGGTGAAAAAAGAAAAAATCAATTTCATATTCACTCTGCGCTATGCACATATATATGTGCACCCAAAGCACCTGAGCTGAGATCTGCTCTTGTTTGAAATAATGACCCACCTTTTCCTAGCGCCCCAGTCAGGAAACTTTCCTCTGGTTTTTTTTTTAATTTGTCCCTATTATCTCTTCCCTAAAACATGAGTCTCCTTCCTGCAGCCCTTCACCTCTGTGTCCTTTGGGTAAGGAGAATGGATCGGGACCAGCATTTCCCATGTTGCATCCTGTTGGTTATCGTGGGCACAGCTGTAAACTCCCGAATCACAAGATTTTGTTATGAATCTGGCAGTATTTGGTGTGTTAACTTAAAGTCTCTGATTCAGGTGAGGTAAGAAGCTAACCTCTAGCAGACTCTTTTAGACATGGTGAGTTCAGAAAAGAGCTTTGAGTTCACCAGAACAGCCCAGAAATCAGCACGGAAATGAACCAATCTCTTGTCTTGGTGTCTTGTACAAAATACATGTATTTATACAAAAATATCTCTGTAAGCCTGCCGTTTGCCCACTTGCGCTTGCTGTCCTGCCTGTCTCTCACCCACTTGCCCATCTCTTTCTGCTGCCCGTGTCTCTAACTGGGAGCGATTCAGCCCCGGGTGGGTGCCCACTGCTCAGCCCTTCTCCCCGCCGCCGACCACCTCCTCCCACCCGGGTTGTCCTGACTTAAATCTGAGCCTGTTTCCCACCAGAAGTGCCACCCACCACCTCTTTGCTGCTCTTGTTTCTGGTCCCACGCCGGCTTGTTTCCAGCCATCTTCTAGATCACTGCACCATATATATGGTTATACGGAGTTTAAATCTGGAGCCCTGAAGAGGCTGACAATTTGGTTAAGTGTGTGTTATGAATAGTAAACTTCAGGTCGGCAGTTCTGCAGAATGATGTTGTATGTGCATGTATTCATGCATTTCCCACATCCTGCCAAAAGTCACACATACATTCAGCCTCTGCAGCTTTTTTTTTTTTAAATATTTCTGATAGTATGTTGTTAATTTTATTGTCGTCCTCGTAATTTATGTGTTTCGTGCCATCTTGTGGCAAACGGGGTGAACTGCCTGCGCTGCCTTTTACCAGCCTTTTTGCTTGTGCATTTCTGCAAACAGTTGGGGAAGCCTTTGTGTCAAAATCAAATTAAAAAAAAAAAATTAATTCTGCTTCTATTTAAATGGAGAACATGCTATAAAGTGTAACTAAAAGAGGTATTGAGCAGTTGTTTCCAGCTGTCTAGTTAACTGTGAATATTAGTTAATTTTCAGGACGTTCCATTTTTTTCAAATGAACTGTCCTTTAGTTAAGTATTAAAAGTTTTATAGGTCCTGAATCAGGATTTAAAAAATTGAATGCAAAGATGATCAAGTCTTATGATTTAGATCAACAATAGGCAGTGAAGACTTAGTTCGTACACACTTAGAGTGGTTATTATTTGTCAGGAGCCTCCAATAACCTTTCTCAGGCCTTGTACATGATAGACTCTGCATAGAAGTCAGCATAAAGTTTGAAAAAAATTAAGTCCAAATCTTTTTTTTTTTTTTTTTTTTTTTAGCTGACGAAAACCATGAAGGTGATGGTCTGTCTTTTATTGGAGTCAGTATCTCCAAGGAGGATGGCAATATTCCAGCCTCTAGAAAGAGATAAAGATTAGACCTCATTTAACAAACCATTTCCTGAAACTGGGTATGACTTGTCTTGTCTTTTTTTTTGTTGTTGTTTTGGGTTTTTTTTTTTGGTGGAAAGAGAGGAAAGAGGAGAGAAAATTTTGTTGGAAAATTATGGAAAGAAAGAAAAAAATATCCTGGCCTGCTGGGTAATACAGATTGCATTGCCTGAGAATCTTCCCTGGAAACTGTTGTAAATTAGTGCTGGTTCATCTGAACTTAACTATTCCAGTATCAATGACTGCATGGTGTCAGCATGCTCTGCTCTGCTTCTGAGAGGTCCACACGGTTCAGATCTTAGCTGGAGTGTTTAGGCAACCTACACATAATCCTTTATGTCTCAGACTGCTGTGCAGGCTGAGATCTAGTAGAAGGATGTGGATGTAGAAATGGGCAGAATTTAGGTCACCAAGCCCCAAATCAATATTCTAAAAATTCTTGATGAGCTTTCACCCAGCCTTGGAGGATTTTTTGTTGTTTTGGAGTTTGTTGGGTGCCTAGATTTGCACTTTTCTACATGCCCAGAGCTGTCCCAGCCTTGATGTGACTAAACAGTACATTCATGCTGAAGACCACCCAAAATCCAAAGGTTAGGAATTATTCTGCTTTGGTCCCTTTAGTGACTTTGTCTAATTTGGCTTCTCACTGTGCACTTGATAAACCTGCAAGGATGGGTGTGATGCACAATGATCTTGAGAACAGTCATTACTTTTTCTAAAAGCAAAGCCAGAAAAGCTTGCAATGCTCTCCTGACTCATTAATCAATAAACTAGCATTAAGAGGAAGCTCCAGGTTCTTCTCCCATCTCCTTATAGAGCATCCTGATATATTATCTGGTTTGGGGTGGAGACCGTGTTTGCCCCTCCTTTTGAAGCTGTTTCACTGTGCAGCAGAGAATGGTCTAGAGAGAGTGTCAAAGCAGACATTACCCGTTGTCTGGTAGCTGAGGTGTTCGTATCAAAGGGAGAATCTTGGAAAGAAAAAGCATGCTCCAGGACGGTTTCTGTATTTCATGCAGCGAATGAATGGAAAATGTGAAATGTACTTAGAAAGTCCTCCTAACGGACTCATTTCTGGAAATCCTTTGCTATATCTGATCCTCAATCCATCCATAAAAATAAGAGGAATAAAATTTCCCCTCCTCATATCGGTTATGAGGCTACATTTGTGAAATATTGTCACATTAGTGTGGAACGGTGAGATGCAACATCATGTTACAATAACATGGATCTATGCACTGCAACTCTGAGAAGCTGCTTCCAAAAGTCCTAGATGCAGAGGGATGTCTACACACCTTCCCTTTGGTACCATCTGCACTGGAATGGCTGTTCAGCTGTCAGTGCTGTGGTAGAGAGAAAAGAAAGTTTTACTGAGTAGGCATATTTTGGGATTGGTTTTACAATGGAGAACGCTATCCTCAATGATGTAAAGAAACTTGGAGTTTGTGAAACTGGTTCCTGAGTTTGAAGGAATTAGGAGCTAGGAGCAGCTTTGCCCGGTCATACCAGTATCCTTGCAGAATAGTAGTTAGTGAGAAAGTACGTGCACAACAAAGAGCTGCATTTCTGACCATTCTTTTTTCAGAAGGTACATACTGTAAGTAATGAAAGTATTCAAACTGGAACTTTTTGTTTGCACTTTTTAGTTAGGGTTTTGTTTTTTCTTTTACTTCTAAGATTTGCTAAGTAATGATTTAGAGTAACTTGAGTTCTGAGGTGTACTTACTATTAAAAACAGAATTTGAGTTATGTATTAATCACGTTAAACTGAATATTTGCAAGTTTTGGTTAGAGAAAATAATTGCTAGTGCTGTTAAACTGAGAAAACAAACAGTTAAACACGTATTTAAACTAATCTCTCCTGGCAAACATGACCAAAGGGCAAGCTTACAGTTGCAGTCAGTAATATATAAGCATGTGCTTGAAATACCTACTTCAGAGGTGACGATGGACAGTCAAACAGGGGCCAGAGCTAGAATACTGAACATAGTTTAGAAGGGACGTGGCCACGTCCTGCACTGGGTTTGATTGTCCCTGTTGTTGCTCCCTGCTCCCCCTAAGGCGTTTCCCCCTTCTTGCCTTGCAGCTACTTCATCGGTAGGCGCCTGCCAACTCCTCCATCTCCTGCCAGAAGGGCTGGCACCGTGACTAAGCTGGGGACTGTGTCTGAGCTAATCTGGGTCTATTCAGAGCCACCCAGTATTTCAGCAGGGTGCTCCTTCTTCTGAAAGCATGCTGCAAAGATAACCTGAGCTGCCACTGTGGAGAGCAGGTGCTGGTTCAGCAGAGCTTGGACTCTGGGCTTTGCCTCACGCCTACTTTATCCTTACATAGGCTCCCTATTAGGTTGAAACCATCTCTTTGGGGTCTGCGCCATAGCTGCAGAGCCTTCATCCTTGGCTCAGGCTCACGGCTATGTATAAAAAACATGTGAAGACGTATTCCTTGAAAAATGCAAGATAGCCACTGTTCCTCAGTGTTTTATTTTGATGAACACTTCCTAGAAAGTCTTTGGCAAGGATATGAGTAAAAGGCAAGATTATGAAATCTAAATGACCTTGGAGTGATTAAGCTACAACATAAAGAAGGCCAGAAACCATATTGGGAGCCCAGGAAGCAAAACATGTTACGCAGCTTTTTCCAGTAAGGTTTGACCGTATGCTGTCAGAGAAACCAGGCCTAGGCTTCACGCTTGGGTTATGGTGGTACTAAGGACCGTGCTCCACCATTCTCTTCTTAATACTGCTTTTGCATCCTCTCTTTCCATGTTCATCTCTTCTTGCTAGCAGTCTGCAGAGAAATCTTGTAATAGGTGTGGCTATACGAAGTCCCTGGGTTTTTTTGTTTGTGTTTTTGTCACAGGATCTTTCCCAGCATCCAGCAAAAGCAGAAGAAAGATTTTTAAAATATTTGGACTGGAGCTTTGTAAGAAAACTGAGAATTTTTTTATTCCCCTTTCTTTTGGTTTGTCAAAGAACAGCCATCAGCTTTCTGTTTCAAAATGGAAAGTTATATACTGTGATTTTATTTCCAGAAATAAGCTGTTATGCTTTTTGGTAAGCAAGGATTCTAGGAGAGGTAATATCTTTTATTAGACTAATTTATAGTCTGGAAAAAGAACAGACCAGCTTTCAGCACACCAGCTCTTCCTTAGCTTAGTTTCAGACCTTTAGTAAGGCAGTATTTTTAGAAAGAAAGTGACCCCGAGGCGAGCTGAGTTCTGTTTTAGACCATCTATTTTACTTCAACTTTCTGAGCTAAACTAATAAGCACATACAATCTGCCTTTATTAGCAAGATAAACATTTCACCAACAAGAGTGATGGTTGTCACTGTTGGGGAAGCCATGCTTCTCTCTGTATTTCTGGCCCCTTAAGTGATGTATGTGGAAGCAATGCCTCTCTCCTTCTTGGTGGTGAGTGCTGTTAAAAAGTGAAGGCATGGACACTGTGCACGCCTTGTTGGTTCAGCAGCTCTGTGGGGAGGATTTCCAAGCCGTGCAGAAATATACAGGGTGCCCAGTACAGCAAGTCAGCCTTCATGCCCAAGCCAAAACCGAAATGGCAGGGGGGTGATGGCTGTGGGGCTGACAGCCGTACGTGGCTTGGTGCTGGAACCTCTGCTGAGAAAGAAAAGGACAGTGCAAGAGCATAGCGATGCAGGATGGTCTACTGAGCATGGGTGTTTTAAGGATTTTTGGTAACTTTTAGTGTTAGGGGGTAAAGTGGTCACAGCGAAGTACTTATGAGCTGGAGAAGAGTAAAGAGGGAATTATGGGAGAGGGAAAAAACTTCCGATGGGTTAAAAAAAAAAAAGATGCCTTTTCTGGCACATCAGGTTGCATGAAATGATGAGTTGCACACACGTTGTGCCACATGAATGTCTCACAGTCAGCTCCTTCGTGCATCTTGTGTTCCACAGGGTGGGCCAAGTTTGAATGAGAGAAAGGATTTAGGATTTAGGCTCCATAAGTGGAGCTTAGGCAGAACTGTGATCATGGGAAAGTCCCTGCCCAATTCCTGCCTGTCCTTTGAGACACTCTGCTTCAGGGGCACCTCAAAGGTTTATTAGAAAGTTTTGCATGAATCATTTTTGCCAGAGTTGAGCAGCTTGGTCTTCCTCTTATCCCAGCTGGTCAGGATCCAGAAACTGGGAATTTGTTGGCCACCAGCCCTCAGGGACGCAACTGGAAAACAGATCATAATTATGCTGTGATAGCATTCTGGTTGTGCGAAAACTATGTCTGTGGGCACATGCGTGTCAAATTTGTTTGGGACAGTTTGCAAGGAAAGGCTACTCCTTGTCCTTGCTCCGCTCGTAGCAGCCATCTGGCAGATGGCAGTGCTTTGTCGTGTTGGGTTTTCCCACTGGAGGCAGCCCCTGGCACAGGGCTGTATGCTGGCAGGGTTCGGGCATCACTAGGGAATGATGGGCAGTAGGGTCCCCAAAAGTGACTCTTGTGTACTGTATCTGAAAGTTTGTATGTCTGCAGGCTGTTCTAGTTGACAGTATTACTGCTGAGCTCCTCTCGGGTACTCTGATTTTGAGAAACAGGGGACTGGCCTTTAGAGTTCTTTTGGGTTTTTCATAGTTCTGTGGTTTGTTTTTTGTTTTTTTTATTTTTTGGGGGGAGGGGGTCATATAAAGGCCATATAAAAGCAGGAGGTGGTCTAGGCAGATAAGTGAAATTATACCAAACGTAATTTGTGCAGGGAAATCTGTACTATTCCATTTGTGTGGCACAATGTGTGTGCAACTCATCTTTTCATGCAACCTGACATGCCAGAAAATACATCCTTTTTTTTTAACCCATCTGAAATTTTCCTGTCTCCAGGCTGTGGATCCCAAGCAAGCAGATTCGTTTCCCTGCCACCCCAACCCAGCATCTATGCAGCAGCAAGAGAATACTGATCTGCACCCTCAGGACACATTTGTGGGCTACCACAGATAGCTGTGGATTCAGTGTAATGTTGCTTATGAGTCTCATTCTCAGATGCTTAATTCTTCATACATACTGTGTTTGGACCTAGCAGAACTGCCTGGATTTGATTCCAGAGCAAGGCATTTAAGTGAAACATGTAGTTAGAGTTTCTCTCTGGTTTTCCAGGAACCACCAGTTTTGGCAATGGCATTCTGTTTTACTGGACTGTGAGTTTCTTGCTCACTTGTAGTGACTCATACTTTTTCACAATCACATTGGGTGATGTATGAGGGTGAATGATAATTTGTTGGTTTTTTTTTTTTTAACCTGATGAATGCTTTCGTTAAATGAACAGCATTTTTATGAAGACCCAAGGTGATCTAAGCAGCACTGATCTAGGTGAACTCATACAATGAAGCCAGTAGCATTAGTGTTTTCTCCTTCACTCCCATTTCTGTCTGTGATGATGACATGCTTACTAAGTAGTGGAAGAAACACTTCAGGCTTTCCTCTTACTCCAACAGATTAAACCTTTCTTCCGGATGTAGTCCTGCACATTTCACTGAAATCACCAACACAGTAGAATACAGAACATTGAAATTACAAAGAAGGGAAATACTAGGTAACAAAATTTGTAATGGCATTCATATGTTCAGATCAGTGATGCAGCTTAAGACTGTTTTTTTCCCTGAAGTTTCTGTAAAATTGGGTAATCTCGTTTGACCGGTAAGTTGTTAACACATAGGGGTTTAAGCGTCTTCCACGAGTTAACCTTGCACCCTGTGAAGATTGCAAAAGAAGAGTGCTTTTCAGCAGGATGGAAAAATTGTATTGAAAAAAAAAATTTAGCTGAGCAGGTTTGAAGATGATGCTCTGCTGAGACTGTTGTTATTTCATAGGTCTGCTGGGGATGCTTAAAATCACCTTCACACTGAAGACAGAAACCACCGTACCTCCCATCTGAAACTCCTTAAGAGGACCTTCATGTGTAGCATAGTGTTACGCTAAATTTTGGACATCTGGGTGGCTAAATCTGAATTGCAGGTTTGCTACCTACTGCCTTTTCAGCCAACATGGGTAAGCATTAAAAATAGCTACTGAAGAAGGAAAATAGATGCTAAGTTTTAATGACCTATGGTCCTTGCTGAGTACTTGACCAAGAAAAATTCTCCCTGCTCTGGCGAAGGGACACACAGATATATTTCTTGGATTGATTGTGACTGGCGCACAGAAGGAGTCCCAAAAGATGTAATACTTCACTGATAGAGGTGTTGATTTATCCTTCAACAACAGCTTAGAAATTTTTGCAACTTCTCTACTTAAATAAATCAGCCAAGGAAGGAGCTTGCTACTGTATAACATGGAGTTGTCAGTAGTTTTTATCTTTGAAACTGCTATTAATATCTTTAGGGAAAAGAGTCTCACAAAGAAGGCAGCAGAACAGTAACATTAAGTACGGCCTGATTAAGGGGACATTAAGGGCCTTATTAAGTGCTGCAGTGCAGGGAGGGGTAATACTGAGCAGCTAAATTATGGAAAACATGATGAATGTTGCTGTCACATATTTTTATTCATAAAGGCCAAACAACTCTCAGACCTCCAAGCCCAAGCTCTCCTCCAGGGTTTGTCAGCAAGCCTCGTGTGGCTTCAGTAAAGTGGTTTAACAAACTAACTGTTGCAGCAACCTCAGCAGTGATCCTCAGGAAGGGTTGCAAAGGGAGAAAGTCCTATTTTTCTGCTGAGGAAATAGAGGAGTGCAAAAAATCCCAAATCACCCAACAGGTTCATGTCTCCTACTGTTTGAGATGACAAGATACTTCAGCATTTTTTTCACCTTGTTCTTCTTTTTCCCTTTTTTTTTTTTTTTAATTGGATAAGGAGCAAAACTCCCTCAGCATTCTGCTGTTACATGAGGAGATGAAGAATTAGCTGAGCAGAAGATCCAAGTGGCCCAAATTAATGAAACATTAGAAAAGTGAACAAGCTTGATTAAAGTAATATGCAGTTTGGTAGTTCAGCACAATGCCCTTCCCAGCAGACAGTGTAATAGTTATGAAACTAACCTTGAGTGATGAAGAGGTCAAGAAATATTCTTTGGAAAAGTTGCTGAAGAACAAGAAGTCCCAGTGCAAGGTCTTTGGCTGGTACACACTGGCAAAGGTCATATGTGTCATATATCAGTTGCAGAGCTATTCAATGTGACTGTTCTGTTTTTACGCATGACTGTGTGTAGTTCTGTCTGAAAATAAAGCCTGGCTAGCAATTTTCGCTTAACTGAGTGAGTCTGAGAAAGCTCTGGAGTTTTTCTCATCTAGCAGTGTAGGGTTTTTCACATAACTTGATTTTTTTTTCTTTTTAAACTGAAGTAAATTTCTTACGTACATGACAAGGTACTCAACAAGAATACATTCTTGCATATGTTCCTGAGTAAAACCATTAAATAACCAAAATGAGATATGTTTGATGGTATCCCACGTAATGGGAAAAAAATAGGCAATTGTCTTTAAGGAGAAAAAAAAAAAGCTTATATGTCACCTGGCAATACATTTCAGAATAGTGAAGTTCTTGTTAATAAAGGAGAGCAGCTAAAGCAGGTGATAGTGTGTATTGTAGATTAGTGATTAGTATTTTTAGTCTAACTAAATTTGTGCAAATACTAAGAGGATAAATAAGGAAGAAGAAAAAGAACGAGGATATGGTGGTAACTGGGAGTATTGTGAAAAGTTTTTACGGCAATTCAGGGGAACTATGCTGAATACTTAGTAATTCTGGGCCATGTTCTTCTATGGTGGGCAATTAAACTACTGTTTCACTGAACTCACTCTTATTGGTGTAATATGTAAACACTGCCAGTTTTCATTTCAGGTGTTCATCAATTGTGAATAGCACTTGAATTATGGGAGTGGATATTTTTGCTGTGTGTCCACTAGCTGTAAGAAAGGAAGGCAACAAAAGCGATTTTGAACATCGTGGAAAGCTGAAACTTTGCTTATTAGCTGGGTTTTATTGCCATCTGGTGGCTCTTTGTGTATATTTCAGAAAGTGCTGTTGCAAATTGTTCACATTTTGTTGCAAATTGTTCACATTTTGTGTGCTGCTGTTCAAATAATTTCAAACAGAAAGCATAAAATCAGCAGCTGTATAAACAATGTTGAGTGTATTTAGGAAATACAGTAATATTATATATCATAATCTATATAATATAAATTATAATACCCTATACTAATGCAGCCTAAAAGTCCTGTTGACCTCGGTAGTACTCAAAATGCAAAGTGCTGTGCAGCATCGGGTATTTGCAATTCTCTAGAATTGTAACATGAGGGCCAAAAGAAAATTTCAGTGATCATAAAATGAAAGAAGATACTTGAGGTCTTGAGGTACTCTTTGAATTATTTCTTTTTTGTATGAGGATATATATGGTACAGTATTCCTGAAACTCAGCTTGCTTTTCTACTTCAACATGTTCAGTTGCTATCCTGCCTGCTACACTCAAGTGCTAATAATAGATGCTATTCATTAATGTCATTGATATATTTGTGTGCTTTACTTTGTCATTTAGTTTCATACATGGTTGTACTTTTATCAGAAATGTAAGTTTCAGTGTAAATAAAGGGCTCACATTGAGATTTCAGTTTCATTTTGCATGGGCAGAAAGAAGTGCCACTCTTGTGTAATGTTTGTGATTCTGTTATGGCTTGTTAAAAGCAGTCATTAATAGCTTCTCTGTAGTCCACCTTATTTATTCCATGTGTTAGTAATAGAAAAATCCTTCAGGAAAATGATTAGATCAGCATTGTGATCAGGTTTTATGCAAGTGTATTTTAGACAGGGAGAGGAAAAGATGTTCATTTCAATGCAAACCCAGAAAAAAAGCTGCGTCCATTTCTGTGGACACAAACTGTTGGATGGAGATTTAACGTGACCGCTGATCTAACAGCAAGGTAAGCATCTTAACAACATGAAGATAAGGAGGAAGAGCCTTTTCAAGGTGACAAATCTAAATGTAGGTTTAAAGTATAATTTGTGTGGATTTTAGTCCCCTCTGCATGCCCCATGGCATATGTCTGTGTTTGGATAGCATGAACTAAATATAAACTTCAGCATAAAGTTTGCTGGTGTTTAGAGTTGGCGAAAACAGAGGCTTTCGTTTGCATCAGCTGGCAGCTGCTGCAGCCACCTACAGTAAAGCACAGCAGCATGAGAACCTTTGGCCGGAGATGCAGCACTGGTGCTGCCATCGACAGTGCATGTTGAGTGTGGGAGGTGGGCACGTGCTACCCAAAATGAATCGAAGCAAGTGAAGAAAGCCTTGACTATCCCCAAAGGTCATTTCCTCTTCGGTTATATTGATGATGCCATGACCATCCTTGCTGTGCTCTTGCTTTGGCTCGTGATACTATTTTTATGGGGCTGTTCTATCCCGGTGCTGGCACTGAGTTTATTGTCTGCCAGGGTTTCCTTCGTGCAAACTCTCGCCTTTATTTCTGCTGCTGTCTGCACTGTTTGGTACTTTAAGCCTCATTTGCTACAGTCTTTTTTTTTTTTTTTGTCCTCTAGACTGTCACCCACATTTCTTCAGTCTATACTGGAAAAAAATAATCCGCAATGTCTGATACTGTTATTAAATCAAATCCTTTAAAAATACATATCTTGATGTTCTCTAATCATTCATTACCAGAACAATGAAACATTTTGAAACAGGCCTCTTCCTGCTAGTTTTTTTTTAAAAAAAAACATACTTCTTCCTATCACATAGCACTACCAGGAAATGTGCTCTCTCCCCTTCTTTACTACAAATTTCCTCTTAGGCCATTTCATTCTCATAATAAAGATGGTGTCAGAGAGGGTGTCCGTGTTTCTCTGAATGTTGTGAGCATCACTGTTTTAAAGCCTGCTCCTGCATGTTTTACAGAAGGGTCAGTGTCTTGTAACTTCCAAGAGCAACATCTTCAAGGCAGCCATCTCAGTTGAGCGGGTGAAATTGGTGGCAGTTAGATGCGGGACCATTGCCAGGATTGCCTCTGCCTGACTGACTTCACACAACTCTGCCTTCCTTGCCGTTGCAGCTGGTGAGGTTGATTTGCACCTCAGGAATTACCTGCGTAGGGCGTTGTGGACTTTGTTCACCCTTATGCAAAACCTCCTTATACTGCCTGATGGAACACTTTTGGGCTCCTATTGTTTTTACTTTTAGAGAAAGCTGGGGGCTGTTGATGGCTATGGTCCTCTTACATCGATACTAAAGAGGGTCCCTTTTTCTATTGAAAATATGGAAATGTGCAAAATGCCCTTGCACTTTAGCTTTTACCTGGAATGTGCCCTGGCCAAAACCAGGAGAGGTACTGAGTACCTGCCATGGCAGAGTTCAGAGTTAGGCTCTACATTTCTGTTTCCAGATCCTGCCCCAAGGGAGGAGTGAGTAATTGTAATGAGTTATTAGAGGGGGGGGAATAAAAGGGAGTAGTACGAGATAAAGAATTGTCAGAGTAGATAGAACAAAGTAAACTTTATGTAACATGTTATATAAATCTTGGATCTGATGCCCAAAGTGACACACTAAGTTAAAGAAAATTGGTCCATCACTGGGTATTGCAGTATATGTAATGCACGAAGAGTTAATGCATTAATTTACGTGTTGGTCCTTAATAAGAGGGTAGATGTGTACCGCATCGCTTGATATTGTAGGTCTATGGTAGTGCCTTTTTCCGGCACAAGAGGGGCTAAACCAGTACCCTTTTTCATCCTGCTTAACATCAGGCTGGAGAGCAAGAATTTCATGCTGCTGTAATCTTTGATAGCTAGAGGTCATGCTGCTGCTCAGCAGAGGAGCTGGCTCAGCCACCGCCAGCCAGCTGGTAGAGCATTTGTAGGAGCATTAATGCCAGCAGACAGACTTTGTACAAAATATGTGAGACCTTGCTTGCCATTTGTAAGCCAGCTTCTTTTAAGTTTCAGCCAGGGGAACAAACAAGGATATGTTGATTCACTCATACTATTCTGTGTCCGTTTAAATTCCCGGTGACTATGGGAGTGTCACCTAAGGAAGGATGGAAGAAGCTTTGAATTTTAAAGAGGTTGCAAAACAGCAGCATGGTGAGATGCTGTGGCCCTGCTTGACCCTGATGACCAGAAGAAACTTCCTGATTCCATCGTTCGTTCAGGGATTTGAAAACAGATGTGCAGACCAAAAGCTCAAACAGGAATTGTATTAAAACTGTCTGCCTGAGGAAGCACTGTCCTCGCAGGAATGGGTGGTAGCCTGAATCTAGGCAGGAAGGGGGAGTTTGCATATTAGTTTATGCAACACCCTTAATTTATGGTACTTACAGCCTAAGATTGAAGGAAAAAAAATCCCTTCGGTAACTGAAGGTGCTATGAAAGATTTTTCCAGTGCCACTCCTGTTCAAGGAACAGGTCTATTGAGAAACTGTTTTTACTGTAGGTGACAAAACTATCTAATGCATGATATCAGTAAGGAGATCATAGCAGGATTAAAATGGCTTATATAATAATTTAATAGCAATTGAGATCTGTTTTTAAGGTAAGAAATTATTAAAATACTAATAGACTAAAATTCTGCTGGAATCAAAGAAACTTCTGGTGTTTGGCTTTCCAAAATAGCCAAGTATGCAGTATGCTGTGGTGTTACTGAAATCTGATTTACCAAGAAGCACAACACAGAAACCTTAATCGAGGTCTTCTCCTAATGATCTCATAAACTACGTAGAAGTAAATTTCTTTGTAGTCATCACATTCCATGAATTTCTGCCGCCCCCCGCACCCCTCCTTTTCTTCCCAAAGCACATGTTGTCCATTTAGCCTGCAGAAACACATAAGGGGCAAAAGGCAGTCTTGTCCTTCCTTATCAACTTATCTGGCCAGTTCTCTTTCCTTCTGCTGAATCTTCAGCCAAACGTTTCAATATACATTACTTGGAATCTTTTGCTTGTGTACTCGTCCCTATTGTGATGGTCTGGGATAATTGTCCAGATTTTCCAAAATGGGCTTATAAGTATCACAAGAGGAAAAATACCATACAAAAGCAAACCAGATTCTGCCTTGAGTGGTCAAGGTTGTCCCTCACTTGATTATAAGGATAATTTTTGATGTTTGTTGTGGTTTAACCCCAGCTGGCAACTAAGCCCCATGCAGCCATTTGCTGACTCCCTCCTGGTGGGATGGGGGAGACAATCAGAAAGGTAAAAGTGAGAAAACTCACAGGCTGAGATAAAGACAGTTTAATAGGGAAAGCAAAAGCCGTGCATGCATAAGCAAAGCAAAACGAGGAATTCATTCAGCACTTCCCATGGGCAGGCAGGAGTTCAGCCATCTCCAGGGAAGCAGGGCTTCATCACGCCTAACCATGACTTGGGAAGACAAACGCCATCACTCCAAACGTCCCCCCTTCCTTCTTCTTCTTCCCCAGCTTTCTATGCTGAGCATGACGTCCTATGGCATGGGATATCCCTTGGGTCAGTTGGGGTCAGCTGTCCCGGCTGTGTCCCCTCCCAAATCCTTGTGCCCCCCCAGCCTGCTCGCTGGTGGGGTGGGGGGAGAAGCAGAAGAGGCCTTGGCTCTGTGCAAGCGCTGCTCAGCAATAACTAACATGTCCCTGTGTTAATAACGCTGTTTCCAGCACAAATCCAAGACATAGCCCCATGCCAACTACTGTGAAGAAACTTAACTCTACTCCAGCCAAAACCAGCACAATGATGTAATGTAAATGGACACAAACACATTTTAATTTTTGACAGCTTTATGTATTGGCATAGGTCTTTACTAAAAATTGCATCTGTATTTTTAGTACAATTAAGGAAGTGGGTACCCTGCTTATTTAAAACTAGTGTCTGCTCTGAAATTAATAGTATAGGTTGCTGATTTTTAAATGCCCTAACCCAAAAAACTTATGCCTCAGCAGCAGCTTAACTTCAACTAGTGTGAAGACAACAGGGAGATGTTTGTATTTAGGTACCCCCATTTATAGGCATGTGTGTTTAATGCATGCAAAGCCTTGGTGACCCTATGTTTTGCATTTATAGTCACCAGCAGTTAGGTAGCCAGTACCACAAACGTATATGGGAATCCTTCTGAAAATGTGGCCCAGGTACAATGTGTAATAATAGTGCTGCTACTTATTATGTACCAATAATGGTAAGCTCGAAGCATGAATCATCTAGTTAGGACTCAAGTATTTTGTATTCCTTCCTGCACATGCTGTTCTCATTTGTTTCATTAGCTGCTTCTGGCATGTTACAGGGATTATTGTGTACTTAGTTACCTTTTCTGTTTTGTGATTTCTATGCATTTATTTGATTACGGTTCCAGACACCATACCTACTGTAGTTACTTTGATTTACACTTGCTTTCAAGCTGTACTATTATGGAGCCTATTCTGAAGGCAATCCCTGAAGCCCAACTCCTGCAAGGTAGAGGAGCAGGTTGATGATTGCTTTTCGAAGCAAATGCTTTCTCAACAAGTTCCCCAGTCAATTTTGATTTGCTACAACTGTTTATGGCACATTTGTGTTGCAAAGATAACTGTTCTTTTGAAGTTCAAGTACTTGAACTGGAACGACTCCATAATTTATTAACTAGATATTGACTTAAATATCAAGATATATTAAATACGGACAAATTTTTATCATATTTACATTCAATAGAACTCAATGTTTATAACAGAAGTTGCCACCTGTGAGCCAGATGAAAGATGAAGTAGTGTATTTCAAGAAGGTCCTTGGTTAGGGTTTGAACTGATATCCTACATTTTGCATGGAAAAATGAACAAAACAAGCTTTTTAAAGGCAGATAAGAGGTACCACAGAGATCGTGCCAAGTTAGACACCGTCGTAGAAGAGGAAGCGTAAGAGGAATGGCAGCATCAGGTTGCTGCTTGGCCTGATTAAGGTTTTGGATGTCACCTGCATAGGCAGGACGTTTTTGCATCTCAGAAAATTTAAAAATGCTGCCTTTGAATTATTGACATGCATAAGCTGGAAGTGTGGTGGGGTAGTTTTTAGGTGGAAAGAACTAAGAAGTTCTTCTCCAGCAGCAAAAACTTGCTGAGCAGGTCCTTGCACAAGAACTGCAACTGTCTGCTGAGTTCATATGTGCTCAGAAGGCAGGAAGGAAAGGTGTAAGGAAAACCTCACTGAGGGGCTGAATATTCAGCACAGTCTGTAGCAATAGCATTAAATATGCAGATTGGCAGTGATGGAACTCTGTGTGTGTGTATGCTATAGAAGAAGGCAGGAAAACAGAACCCATTTTATTGCTAACCACAGTTCTCTTTTTGTCAAGTTAAGCTTCTTTCATGTTAATTAAACTAAAAGCTCATCAGAGGAAGAGGCTGTGATTCAACTTGTATATATACTGCTCAGGGCTGAGAGTCTCGGTCTGGATGTGGGAATGGAAGGATATGTATCTTGGTGTGTGTGTTATTTTTATTTTACAGCTAACAAAGTTTAATAATTCATTCACCTGTCAGCCTGATTTTCCCTTCAATGAACGCTGACATGATTTTTCTTCCCTGTTTTTCTTTTTTTGGACGTAGTGTTTTCTGTATAGATTGTCTCCTGGGACACATTTCTGTCTCTACATATCTTTCCTGCTATAGCATTGTTTTATGTTTTTTCCCCATTCACTTTTCTCCTCTGTTTATCCTGAAGTGGGATCTCCTGTGTGGCTTTTCTCGTCTGCCAGCACTGTATTTCTGTATTTTATTCACCTTTACTTTTGTCTTCATTTTTTCCCTTTTCTCCTCTCTCAACATTATAGTCTGTCTCTCTGCCCGTTATACATCTGCTGCCACTCTTCATCTCCCCATATGTTGTTTCTGGAGTAAATCCAAAAAAGTTACTGTGATGCCCCGGCAGCGAGAGCTGCAATACTGAACTTCTGCGTGCCTGCTACAGGACGGCGAGAGGGACCCTTTGTTAAGCGCAGGAGAATAGATTAACTTCCCGGGAAGGACCCAGAACCTCTAAAATTTTGAGCTGCCTGCAGCAATTTAGTAAGGAAGAACTGACATAAGAAGGTGTAGGATTTCAAACACAGCATACATACTAAAATATATTTTGTAATTTTGTATATGTGTTTTGGAAGCTCAGAGGAGCTCAGTCATTGCTTTTACTCATCATGAGTAGTTTTTTCACCTATTTAATTACCTTTTTACAGCACATGCCACTTTGCTTCGCTGCAGTCCCCTCCTCACCCTAAGATGCTAAAACTTGCAGCCCTCCTCTTGGCAGGAATAAGGCTCCATTTACCCATTATTGCTTTTTGCTCCTTTTTTTTCATCTGTCTATGAAATAATTCAAGATTCGTTGGGCCAGTGGAGTTAGTACAAACCAATAATGTAGGGAAGGAGGTCCGATTCCCACTCCAGGAACTGCTGAGGTAGTATATGGATAAAAGGATCATTGGTTTAGATCAGGAAGGAGAATGGTTTCTGACATGAACAGGCAGAAGAGGCCATGTGGCACACTGCATTTACACACATGACTTTCCCTTCCTCCAGCCACCACTCCTTGTGTCAGAATAGCAGAAGTTTCAAAATATAACCCTTAATTTACAGATTATGCTTGCGCACAGGCTGTGATGCTTATAGAGTCACTCCTGTACTGAAACCTCGATCCAAACGTGATGCATTGAGCTTGCATAAAAGAGCTCTGTTGTTTTGGGGGTTTTTTTCCCCCTTTTTCCTGGGCAAGAAACAACTGCAGTCAGCTGTTCACAGTCCCTTCATCCATTTGATTACAGAGGCAGGTATGTCATTCTTCACCAACAACAAAGTGTGCAATGGGCATTGGTATTCAGGAACCATCTGTGCCACCAGCAAAGGTTCAGCAGAGGGCACCCAAATTACTACGAGTTGGAGTCTTGGTTTCTTTTATGTAGAACAGGGTAGGTCATATTGATACCAGACACACACACGTACCGTTCCCCAAAGGACCAGACAAAGAGCCAAAGATTTAAATTATTTACAAAATCAGCAATTCTTTATTCTCGCCTTAAAGATTTGAGGGGATGTGGGAATGCACTAGCCAACTGTGCAACAGTCATGCCTCCTATGTCTCCAAGATGGGTCCTGTTCAAACCCTCAAAGCAAACTCCCATCCCTTATGCTGAAGGTCAGGGTTGGCAAACATGCCAATGCAGTTGCTCTTGAAGAGGTCTGCTACAAGGTGGTTAATTTCTATTAAGCTTTATAAAAATTTGGTACTCGTTGTGACAAAGTGTATCATCAGTCTATTTTTTTTTAATGAATTGAAAGTAACATTTTAGATATGTGGCATTTAAAGACTTGGGTATGGTGTAAGCAGAATTTCAGTATAGCAGTATATCCTCCTAAGAATTATTCTCATTAAAAACATTTTTAATCTTACAGTACTGTGCTATAAATGATTTTGAAACATTTATGATTTAAAAATGAGGAATTCCCTGTCTGTTGACTGCAGAATTACACTGCTGTGTTTCTAGCTGGAGTTGAAAAACAAACCCCTTACTGACTATTCAACTTCTACCACTAACTCTTTGAAGTGTCAGAGTGTCTAGGGTTTTTTCTTAACACTGTAAGTTAAAATGCTGCCTCTTTGACAGGAATCAAAAACACACCTAGTGTATTACAAAATATACTTCCAGTGCACTATTATTCCATGGCCAAAATTTCTAAGGGTGAGATAGCATGTATGTAAGATTAATTATCCCCTTAAGTGGCTTGGGTTGCAGTGTGGTAGCCCCTGGAGAGTCTGGACCAATCAGCTTTAATTTTCAATTGTCAATTAGTCAGTTAGCCTTGCAGAGAAACTTAAATCTCTGCTCTCATCAACTTTTCCCTCTAACATTAGCATTAGTGCCTAACAGTCATTGTGGTCCTCATGAAATGGTATTTCAATTATAATGTCATTACCTGCTAGTATGTGATACTAGAAATGAAAGTAGAACCAGAAGGTGGTAACTAAAAATTGCAGAGAAAGTAAAAACTCCAAAGATGCCTAAATTCTGTAAGTATGTTGCAGATAATTTAATTAACTCTGAATAAGAAAATTGTTTCTTTATGAAAATGAGTGGTGTTAACGAAGAAGATTGGGAGAAAAAGGTATTTCATTTTTTGAAAAGTCCTAGGTAGACAATCTGTGTTTTCTTAGCAGTATACATTTAAGTAAGGGAAAATAGGCCAGTTAATAGACCTGGCTTAAGAAGCCAGAGCAATTTTGAAATGGTAGAACTGCCCTCAACACAGTTCTTTTTTGTTCTGGTATTGACCTCACTCAAGAGGGAAAGACTTTTAAGGCATTTATACCATATGTAAAGCAGCTAAGCCAATTTGTAAAGCTCATGGATCCTTTTTTTAAAACAAGGTTGTAATTATGATCACAGATCCAAGAAAAATAAAAGAAAGAAAATTAAGAAAAAGAATTATAAAAGTTCCTAACTAAAATTTGTGGGAGGAGGGGAAAGGCTAGAGGAAAGTGTGAACAAATTCCTAGACTTTCATAGGAATAAAATATTCATAAGAATAAAAATACACTAGATTTGGAAAAGAAATAAGACACTGCCATGCTGGACTGCAAGTGTCAAACTCACAGGAATACTCTAGACAAAGCAAAAGCTGAGACTTCAGAGAAGTCTAGAGAATGTAGATTAAACGTGTTTTCGAGAAGCAGCATGAAGACAGAAAAAGAACCATGTGTAGAGCTGCAGCATCCATAGAAAACAGGAGCATTTTGCAAAAGCGTGTAGACAGGTATTTTACATGCCTAAAAAGAAACTATTGATACCTGAAGAAATACATATCCAGTGAAAAAGACAGTAACTACAATACAGATGAAGAAACATTTTTGTGGGAATTGTCCAAAGATCAGCTAGGACTGTTAACCTGAATGTGCATATCACACTTATAATATATAGGTTGGGTATTGATATAGAACTTAATTTTGTAACTGAAGATTCAATAAAAGGTTCTTAAAGAAAAGACATGTTGAATTCAAATAAATGAAGTTAAGATCACAAAATAGGAAAATTGCTTATGCCATAAATGCATCAAAACCATATACAAAAATTTTACAAGTCTTGAAAAGACAATTTTGCACTGTTTCGTGAAACAGAGTACTTGAATACAAAGAAGTTGGACACTAGATTTTCCTGGAAGTCAGAAACTCTTACCACAGAATTTCGGAAGCTGGCTGTGTCTCAGAAAAAAAGGAAGTTTAGTCATGGGAAAGGAGAAGCTAATTTTGCAGCAGGAAGAGAAATCTATTTTAATATCACCTAGAGTCTTTTGCTTATTTTCTTGATGCATGACAAAGAAAAGGTAAAACAATGACTAGCACTTGATTTATATGCGATGTATGCAGATAATTTAACACTAAGCCTGAAGTTCTTGTAGCCTTATATATGTTAGGATCATTGAATGTTGGTTCTGGATTATAATTCATGAAATTAAAAAATACATCTTTAGAGAACTAAGGAGTTACATATGTTTTCGTAGTTATCAAACTGATATTAGCTAGTCTTGCATACCACCTACAGTATTAACAGATAATAAGCTACAGCTTTTGGTTTATTGTGATTTTAAGTATTTTGTAAGAAGGTGTTTATTTCAAGCATGTTACTTAGAGTTCAGGATATTCACTGCCTAATTACGCTGTGGAAAATGATGATACAGTTACTTGCAAAAGTCCAACATATCCAGATTTGTGTTTCATTTTAATGAATAGTGGGGCAGCACCATTTAAAAGGACCTTCATCAACTCCATTTTGGATGAGTGAAAAGCTTTGAACGTAACTACTTGACCAATTTTTAAAAATACGAGTATTTTAAAGTATTTTTCCATTAAAAATTTAAGGCTCTTGCTCTCACAGGACAAGACCTAGAGCCTTTGCAACTGTGAATTATAGAAGAGCGTACAAAGGAGGAGAAAAAAGTTAGGGTGTCTCATAAAGTTGCTGTTTCTTTCTCAAAAGGGATAGTAAACCAAAAGATGACCTGTAAGTGAAGTAGCTGATATTTACAGCTTCTTCCACAAAAAAAGGGAGAAAAGAGTTGGATACTCTTGAGTTCTTGAGATACAACCGGTCAAGGAAGAGTCATTAACTGATACAGCACTAATTATAAGTACTAAGGTAGAGTAGGGACAAATCCTAAAAAAAATAATTATGTCCTACAAGACAATGTAGATGATCTCCAAAGGCTTTGTGAGAGTTCCTGAAATATTCATACCTTATATTTCTTTTCCGCTGAGGAAGGATGACCTATTCTTTAGGAGGATTTAGCTTACATGTGAAATTGTTGGGCACATTCTTTCTCTGAGCGATAGTTATTTGAATTGGTGTTTGGGGGCTGACTGGTAAATCTATAGAAGCCTTTCCCTTCTTCTGTCCTCGCACATTTGGTAAATAAAATTTTGTTTTTAATAAGGACATCTTTTTCTTTCTTTCTTTCTATAAACTCCAGTTTGGAATATGAAATATCTGTGAACTATCAGCAGTAGTTATCAGCATGGACAAGAGAATTAAAGAATACGAATTCACTGGAAGATATGTACCTACCTACTTTATCCATTGCTACAACCTACCTATGGATAAGGCCATAAGCAGGCCTAGGTGACATCTTTCTTTAGAGCTATATGATGTGACTACAGTCTTAGGGGAAAAATGGAACAGGGAGAAAAAATGTGAAAAAATGTATAAACTATGCAGACAATCTTTTTCAGAGAAAGTATTACAAAATCATTTGCCATGTAAAAGTAAAAATTGCTGAAAAAGAAATTATGAGTAATCAATAAGAGAAAAAAACGTGGAGATTGTTTTCAAGATTGAAAGAAAAATGCAAGTTACAGGACAGAGAGATAAGGAATCTTCTCCCTGTGATAGGATCTGTGGCATAAAAAGGTTTCACACCAAAGCAGTAAGAATGAATGAAAGGGATGATAATTCAGCACTGCTCGGAGGTTTATAATCTCATACTGTTCCCATTAGTTAGAACGAGTCCAATGGGATTGGAAACAAATGAGGAAGAAGTTGAGGTCCATGAAACTGGGTTCTTTGTGGTCATGTTTCTTGTAGTCAGGAGAAAGACTAAGCAGCAGTAAAATTTGTTTTAATTAGTGATTTTTTTTATTTAAATGATTTCAATTTTTCAGAAGGACATTGAAGACACACCACTATTTCAGAAGTGATGTGATTTTATGTGCATGTATTTTTGCACAAATCCATAGCAGAAAAAGTGTATTGTGAATATGAGAGAGTCAGAATCCAATGCAATATTAAGAATAACTTTTATTTCAGTGAAAGAAGTATATCACAGCTGAATTTCATTCTTTTAAATGAAAATGCCTTTTTAAATGAAGGGAAAAAATCGAAAAAAATGTTGAAATTGTGAAAAATATATTTTTTAAAATGCTTTAGGATTTTTTTGCAGACTGTGCTGGTTTCAGCTGGGATAGAGTTAATTTTCTTTCTAGTAGCTGGTATAGTGTTGCGTTTTGGATTTAATATGAGAATAATGTTGACAACACACTGATGTTTTCAGTTGTTGCTAATTAGTGTTTATACTTAGTCAAGGTTTTTTCAGCTTCTCATGCCCAGCCAGCAAGAAGGCTGGAGGGGCACAAGAAGTTGGGAGGGGACACAGCCGAGATAGCTGACCCAAAATGGCCAAAGGGGTATTCCATACCATGTGATGTCGCGCCCAGTATATAAACTGGGGGGAGTGGGCTGGGGGGCTGGGGTGGATCACTGCTCGGGGACTGGCCGTGCATCGGTCAGCGAGTGGTGAGCAATTGCATTGTGCATCACTTGTTTTTGTATATTTTTTTTTCATTATTATTATTTTCCCTTCCTTTTCTGTCCTATTAAACTGCCTTTATCTCAAGTCACAAGAGATTTTTCTGATTCTCTCCCCCACCCCACTGTGGGGGAGTGAGTAAGCGGCTCTGTGGTGTTTAGCTGCCTGCCGGGTTAAACCACAACATAGAGGTAATTGAGTTCTTCACATATTGAAGACCAATTTATTTCTTGCAGGATGCATATATGTATATCAGTTGCCATTTGTTTAGGGAAAAATGTATTTGCAAATATCTAGGATAGAAAATTTTAAAGAAAATGTAGAGTGGGAGAACTGGCCTATTGGTTGAATCAAAACAAAAATCTGCTCAAGTTACCAACTTAAGAGGCAAAAAGAGTTAGGGAAATTTATGAAAGTTTAAATTGTATTTTTGACATTTCATAATTAATCTGGTGGGGAAGAGGATTAACTTCTCATCTCACATGCTGTTGCAGTGAAAGTTAGAAATGCTCTATCAAATTTCTCCTTCTCTACTACTTCCATTAAAATTACTCAAAATTACACAAAAGTGATTCTAAAATCCTGCCTTGGATGCTATTCAATGTTACGTAGCCTGGGAATAACATGGAGAAAAGCATTTTGTCATGGGCAGCTGTGAAACTGAAGGATTACTGTCTGCTCCTCCAGATGGGGCTTCTGGTGAGTTGAAAGGGTGGAGACTCCTCTGTTATTGGCAGGATAGTCTGTTAAGGAAGGAGATTTTTCCTCTCACAACCTGAATTTTGCATCCCTCATTCCAAAATGTGAGGAAATACTAATGACACGGTCTGTTGAAACCAGATGGGAAGTGAAGTTTGTGGAACACAGGAAAGCATCTTGCGTTTTAGACAAAGCTACTTAGCAATGGAAAAATATGTGAAATAGAACTGACTGGAGGTATGACAAAGTGCTAACTTCATGAAATAAATAGTAATAAAAAGGATTCAGCTTGGAAGGGACCACTGGCAGCTATTAAGTCCAACTTCCTTTTCTACTTCAACCATAGATCAGGTTGCCCAGGGCTTTGTCCAGTTTTGAATATGTCCAAGGACGAGGACGCTGCAGCTGCCCTGGGCAGCCTGTTGCAGTGTTTAACTACTCACAAGGGGAAGAGTGTTTTTTCTTATGCACAACTTGAATTCCTTCTGCTGTAACTTGTGGCTGTTGCCTCTTGTCCTTTTTCTGCGCACTTCTGAGAAGGCTCCATCTTCTCTGTAACTCCGCTTTTGGTTGTAGAAGACTGCAGTCAGATGCCCCTCAAGTCTTCTCTTCTTCAGGCTAAATAATTCCAGTTCCTTTAGCCTTTACTCATGGTCACTGTGGTCCAACCCCCTATCTTAGTGGCCCTCCCTCCTCCAGACTTTCTCCAATAAGTGGGTCTCTGTCTTGTACTTGGAGGTGCAAAAGATGACACAGCATTTCAGATGCAGCCTGATCAACCTATCCCTGCACCTTGGTAATACAGCCCAGTATGTGGTCTTGTTTGCCACAACAGCAGGTTGATGGCTTGGTTCAGCTTGTTCACCCTGTCCTCAGGTTCTTTTCAAATCACTCTTCTTTATGTCTAGCATTTCAAATTTTCCATTGCTTTAAATGTGTAAAATGAAGCTCTTTGACCTTGTTCAAGTGAAGCTCTTCAGTCAAAATCACTGTAGTTTCCAGCATTGGCTATTTCAGATCAGTTCACAGGACATTTGTTTTTATGTGACTTGTCATAAAAGTGATGTTGTAAAATCAAAGATGACTCAGACACATAGCGATGAGGTATAGAAGCAAGGTTTTTTGAGACGCTCAGGGTCTCCTGTATGAATATTGCAGGTGTTACAGGTAGCTTTGCTAATGGTTTGTCCTTCTGACAATATGGATCAGGTAAAAGATGCTTCTTTCATAACACAAAGTCTGTGTTAGGTAACTTCTGCAAGTATCTACTTTTTCAATGCAGACAAACAGCACCTGAGAAAATGCTGATTAGTTCATTAGTTACAAAGAGAATAAAAGTGTACAGAGTTGTGCAAGAGATAACTCTTACTGGACTTAAGAAAGGATTTGGGGCCACAACCAGAAGGAGAGCTTGTAAGATGGGAATTAATAGCATTATAGCCTTTGATCTGCACCTGGTAAAGGACATTACCTGGACCATCCTCAAATGACCCCATGTAAGATTCACAGAATCTCAGAATATCTCAAGTTGGAAGGGACCCGTAAGGATCATTGAGTCCAAGTCCCTGCTCCTCGCAGGACTACCTAAGACTAAACCACATGACTAAGAGCGTCATCCAGATGCCCCTTGAAGATTCAATCATATTGCTGAAAGGATAGGTGGTGGCAGCTGTCAAAATCAGGTTCCTTCAGCAGGCTTTGGACAGCAGAGCTCTGAAAATTTCTCACTAGTTATTTCCACGATACTCTTCAATCCTGTGTCTGGTCAAGGTCTTGTTTTCTTGCAACATGGAGACAGAGCAGATTTGGGCTTGTCATGGTTAGAAGCTGCAATTTGGAGTACAGTGTGGATTTAGCCTTAAACTACTTTCTGCTACTTCAAGCAGACATTTGGCTGTTATATAATGGGTATGTTTATTCTAAATTAATAATATCCTGCTTTCTGAAAACTGGATTGTCTCATCTCCACCGTGGAAGCATGTGCTTGTGCTTTGGATTCATAGCACCTAACTTCAAAACAGTTAACCAACTGCAGATGAGGTGATTAACAGCCAAGCTATTGATTCGCCTTTATGATTAATGGAGAAAGACATATTTTCATTCGATCTTAAGATCAGGAGCTGCAGTGCATCACTTCCCGCTGATACCTGCCTCTCACCACTGATGGTGTTGGGTGCCTATGACAGCTAAATTGGGCTGCGTAATTAATGTTTGGGTGACTGAAGCTGGGTGCACTGAGCCCCACTCTGAGTTAACATCTGTTCTCCGAAAGACTGGGCGAAACGGCTATGCTGAATTTCCTTGGTCAGGAAGTTGGTTGGAGGAGGAGAGGTTGGTTCCTGGCATGAGAAAGGTGCTAAAAGACCAAGATGCAATGACCTCAAGAGGTCCAAGCAGAAGCACGTTCCCCAGAGCAGAAAGTCTGTTTTCTGACCGGCTCCATTTAGCAGCTCATTAAAAAGGACAAAATTCAGCTTCTTGCCCATACGTAACAACCATGTAGTAAGTATGACTGGGTGGGGTCCCACTCCACCTGTATTTCAGCTCTTTGGAAGAGTAAACTTGCTCAAAAATAGGTTAGGTAGTTGTATTAGTTTGCAGTACTGCAGCTTCCTGGATGCAGAATAGTCTCTCAGTGCCCCACTCCTCACATTTTCCCTATAATTTTTTTTCATATGGTAGTTGGAAGTAACTAGAACATTGTCTGAGGGCGTTTCTCTTTCTGTTGCTGTTTCTGGATATTTCACATCTCAAGTCCTTGATGCATCATTTAAAACATACACCAACTGCTTTTGGGTAAGCTCCTGGGTTTAAAAGTAAATTACAGTAAATCACAAATAATTGGTATTCAGCACTCAAATAGCAATTTCACACTATGGCTTATCCCTGTGATACTTCTCCCTAAGGGTCTTGAGTACCTCAGAATATTTATCCCATCAAGTTAATGCAAACTATTTAAAATTACTCCATTTGTAGCTATTATTAAGTGTTGTGACATGCTATGATTTTTCTCTGCATTTTTTTTCTTTAAATATTTCCCATGGGAACTAAACAGTCAGAAGTCCCTTCGAGCTTAAGAAAGGGTGGATTTTAATGAACTGCCCAGAGAATGGCTGTTTGTGCTCAAGTGGAGTTAATAGGTTTCAACAGCAACCCCACAATGGCCTGAAACAATGAGGTGTTTGAGTCTAAATGGATTTTACAGTATTGTACATGGATGTGATTTTAAAATTCATACGAAAACTTTCCCATATCATGTTCATGCATATTTCATACACATTTCAGTACTGTATCTTTTGCTTCAGTATGCTATTTCTGACAGAGCTGAAGCACTTGCTGGATCTGTAGGTACTGTTGATTACTACTGGCATAGTAATAAAAAAATGGAGTAATGAAGATACATACAGTTCCTGATTTTAGTGCATGGCCTTCCTAAACACTGTGATGGAAAAAGGGAACATGTGTTGGCAGGCATTGTAATTCCTTTTTTTGTTTGTTTGTTTGTTTGTTTTAAAGAGTTTGTTTCATCCAGATGTGAAACAGATACCAACACACATTTGTTTTCTGGGAAGATAAATGTAAGGAACATCTCCCCATATCCACCAGCCTACTTGTCTACTGCCAACTCCACCCCATCCCCAAACCCGAGCCTCATCTTATCTCAACAGTACTTTTTTGTATAAAATCACTGTTCTTTCAGATTAATTTGGATCACAAAGTCTGAATACTATCAATCTGCCGAGATTTCCAGAGGGTGTTACTTCTTTCATGCTTTTTTGTTTTTCTGGGACGTTGCCTAGCACAAGGTTACATGTACAGAACATCCTCTAAAGGACTAGCAAATAAACTGTTACTAGTACAATTTCTCTGTCACTTGCTTCCACTTTCTGATCAATTTATACTACCTATGAATTCGTTTACCTGCAAACTTATTTTACGTACTCCTTTTTTCTTTTTTTTTACCTGCATTAGACAATGATAAATGGCTCCTTCATTCAGCATAGCTCTCTAACTGTGTTAGGTTTTACACCTCTTCGTTTTTCTATAAATTATGGTAAATGGCTCTTAACAAAGTTAATGGTGACACAGTGTGTCAGCTTTAGCTACAGGATTATTTTGCATGGGCTAAGTGTCACTATTAAAGTGGATGATTTATAAAAAAGAAGTCATTGTCCTGTAACTCCTCTTCCCTGTATTTCGTCCCTGTCTAAGTCGTCATCACTCTTGGTAAACAAAGGATGGTTCACCGCAGCGAAGGCTCTCCACGAACGGCCGTGCTTTCTGACAGCTCTGAAGATGAAAGGTCCCCACCGGCACTTACTGTAGCTGTGCTTGATCGAATTCTGCGACTGTTATCCTTTGCCGCTCAGCAGGACGGTGGTTGCGTACCTTGCGTCTCCAGCCTGCATCACCAGGGAGCTCTGGCATCTTTCCAGCATCTTCGGCATTTGTATAATGTTCCGCGGCAGGAGTTTGTCTTTTATCTACAGCGCAGGCACTTTCTTCTTGCTACCCTACAAGATTATCTCCTACCACTGGCGACAGACCTTGAATCTCTTTTCCCCAGATTAAAGTCTGTAAAGGGATTTGTTTTGAAATGTTGCTGCCTGTTTCATTGCAATAACTTTCATGTTTTTTAGAAGCAGGAGAAATGGGTTGAGAAGCGTGTTGCAAAATGTGTGGTGGTAAAGATGGTGGTCATCCCTGCTGGTTGAGAATACATATTTTCACATTTAATTCATATTTTGATTGCTGAAACCCTCGCTAATGCTGGAGACAAAACGTGTTTACAAAAAATATAAGCTGCCTCCAGTGACCTGGAATATCTTGGGTTTCCATTTTTTTCAGGTGCTTTTTCACAACTACATGTGGGTAGGGTGTCAGTGGACAGCACTGGACATTGATGCCTTGGCCTTGCCTTTAAAAGGTTCATTCCGGTTATCACCATGTGATGTACTTTAGCCTGGTCAGCATGCATATAGTGCATGTGTTTTGTTCCACAGAAAATGAGAAACTTAAAACCCAACACCTAGATTAGTTTGTTAAATCTTGTAGTACTTGTTTAGAAGAGATGTGATGTTTTCCATACTGTGACCTACAAGAGAAGGTTTTCTTCTCTTGGTTGATAGTAAATAGTGGTAGAATTTGACTGGTTATTTTCTGTTTGCTTTTAAATTTTATTTCTCAAGTTTACATGAATTTCTTTTAGATATTTCAATTTTTGTTTTCAATCATCTTAATTCTTCAAAGACTGAAAAGGAAAGGTATTTTATATTTTAAGGTGATATTTACTCTTAGATAATTAGTTCAACTTTGATTTATGCTGTTAAAATTGGGAATGGTATAGAAGAATAAAAGTGTAGCTGGGTGCAGAAAATAAAAAAAACCCCAACAAACAACTGTCAGACTCATGTAATGAATTGGACTGCTTAGCAAGGACATAGAAAAGAAAATCTGTTTTTAAAATCGATTATCCATTTGGACTCCTTTTTCCCTCAAAGAGTGTTACTCTTTCAAGTTTTGAAAAGATGCCACTGATAGTAGTTTCAGAAGAGAATTTTGCACAGATGCTAAATGAGTAAGTACAAAGAAAAACTACCATCTTTATACTTGTCTCTATGTTTTTCCAGTTTTGATTACAGTGGGACTATTCATATGGTTAGGAACGTAGCTGAATCAGGCCCTCAGTTTATTTGTTAATGTTTGCAAATCAAACAAAAAGATTTCTTATATAACTTCTGCCACTTCTATGGAAAATAGTTCTTTAACCCTTATGTTTATGTCTAGTTCATTTACTAAAGTAAATGTGAGCTTCCATTAGCTCAGACAAGCTAGCTGATGTTCATGCTCTTTGAAACTCAGGCTGCACCATGACAAGTTGCTTCATATTCCACCGAAGCTTCCTTTCAGTGAACTGGCTAAAAGCCCAAAGAACAGGCTTCATTTTGAGACACATTTGACTGGGAGCATGATTACATGTCTGTTTCACCCAGCAGTAAAGTGGGTCTTATTTTTACTGTCGCAAAAAATGACTTCCAGCTGAGACGAGCTTTGCACAACTCCTGAATCAGTCTGGTGGGACCTTGTGTGTGAGACCCGATGGACAACTTGCGGCTCAAGCACCACGAAGCTCCTGGGGTGAATCTGCGTGACGCAGAATATAACCAGGCGTGGGCACAGAATCAATCCTGTGCATCGTGCAAGTTCAGCTGCCAGTTGCGAAATCCATTCCTGCATTCAACTAGTGGCTGACAGGGGCTGGGACACTGAGCTCACTGATCACAATTATGCAGGTTTATTTTACAATAATATGCCTTTTTTTTTTTTTAATCCCTTAGAGACCTGTAAGTGTTCATTATCTCTTCTTCACTCATAATTCATAAAAGGCTTTCAGAAGATCAGACCTACAAGGAAGCTTTTAGTTCCTTCTTGTGTTTGATTGTATTATAGTTTGAGATCAATGATGTGATCTTGCTTTGAACTCTTGCAGTAAATAAACCTGAAAAAAAAATCTCATTATAATTAGGTTTTCCCTTACCCATAACATTGACTGCAGGATTAGGGCTCAATCTAGCAATTTATTGAGTACTTATGCAAGTTGCTGAGTACTCCGAGCTCCCACAGATGTCAGATGGATTTGAATACTGATGGCAGAATTAAGTGCCACAAGAATATTAAAAGTGGGGTTTATAAATCACTCTTTTTCCTTATTACTGATAGTGGTTATTGCCACTTATCATACTGAGTATTTCTTTCTTTAACCTAAATTGCCACTGAACACACAGATAGATTTAGATCTGGCATTATGTTAATAAAGAGCAGCTATCTTATGAAAAGCCCTGTAAACCATCCGTACAACTCTTTTTACATGGAAGAACAAAGGAATTAGGTAACCTATTCCTTAATTTTGGAATAAAAATGCCCTCTCTCAAAATCAATGGAGAAGATACTTAGTAACTTGTCATGGGCATCATGAGGAAAGCTTATTTTTTGTCTTTTTTTTTAGTGTTAGCTAGGAAGGAAATAAGTGTTACTGGTAAAATATGTTAAGTATACTTGGAAATAGATTAAGCATATATTTATAGGCACATATTATTTCATTTTAAGGAGAAAAAACAGGAATTCCACAACATTGTAGTGATTTGAATATGTTCTTTTTTTGAAAAAAAAAATTGATTTTAAATTTTCAGTTGGTTGAGCTAAGGTATGCTAATAATATTCATAAGAAAAATACAAATTTTGAACTTGAATCCTAAGGCAACTATATGTAAACACCTAGCGGGGTGTTTGACATGTTTACTTTTAAGTGGTGACTGCACCTAGAATATTTTGGGGATTGGTTGTTCAGCCCAGAAAGGAGAGACAGGAAAGGAGCAAAAGGAGGAAATATTTGACAGTCTGTTCGTTGTATTTTTTTTTTACCAAAGCTTAAAACGTGAGACTTCTGGAGTATTTCATTAGCTGCAGTCTTTGGCAGAGGTGAATTAGCAGAAACCAGAGGGGGTAAACAACAAGAGCGAAAAGAAATAATCTGAAACTTTGATATTGCAGAATTTCAGTGTGACAATCCCAAGAGCCTGGGAAAGCACCCCCTCCCATCACCCCCTCCCCACCCATCACCAGTCGACAGCACTTTCATACATCTTCTTCATGAATTATGAGCTGAAATATATTGGGCTGTGACTCTTTAGCAGATGCAGATTAGCAGAGTGTCAAGGAGGTTCATTGCGCTAGGATCATTCTTAGGATTTGGCCTTTTGTCTGCTTACTTGCCTTGTAGCTAGACTTCAGTGAATAATGCAAAAAACCCCACCAACCAACCCCCAAATAAAATAACACCCCCCCAAAAAACCTGCCCCCCAAATCCCAAACAAATATTTATGTGCATTTTAAAACACATTCTACTTCTCTTTTATATTTTCTTTCAGTAGATGCTGTGAGACTTGCTGGCCAGAGTCGGGGAAAAGCAAGTATCAGTCACATGCATGAATAGTTATAGGAACTGCATCTTGAGCTCACCCTTGCACGTACGCATCTGGAAAGTGCTTGCTTATGCAGTGAAAAGCAGAACCTACTCCATTACCAGCTGAAACTCAACAGCAAAGCTTGATCAATATTAATATGTGATAAATTCACAGAAGAAGTAATTAAAAAGCGTAAATATAAATAATGAGCATAGATGAGGACATTTTGTTGAACCTGCAACCATCTTTTTTTTAATTATGAAGAGTTATGTGAATTGATTAAGTTCTTTCCTTTAATTTTTACAATAACTGGTAAAATGTACTTCTCACTGGAACTGATGCAACGTCCATAAAAGATACAGCTTGTGGGAATGCATGCAAAGATATTGACTGATTTCAGTGAACACAGGTTTTTGTCTATAATCAGTTTTCAAGAGACAAGATGACTTGTTACATAAAATGCAGTGAACAATGAAAATGTTGAAATATGTGGAAAACCACTACTGCTTTAGAAATATTAGTCTTACTAACTCATGGACGGGTATGGTCTATTTTGTGCAGTCAGTTTTCAAGTAAAACAAAAGAAGTGATGTTGCAAAACAGCGTTCAAGCTTCAGTAGCAGAAGACGACGACACTCGTGCTTACAAATCCTCTGACATACAGTAGATATAAAAATTAGCTGTATAGGTTGGCAATTTCTCAGTGGACTACACAGTTTGCAAATAATAATCTGTTAATAACCTTTTTGACTTGCAGCTTGAAATGTAACCTTTATCTTTTCAGTAACTCAAGACCTTAGGTCACTAATTAAAATAAAAAGGCTTGTTCCATGAGTTTAAAGAAAACTTCATCAAACCCATCTAATGCAATTTATCAGATGACTTTTGAGCATACAGCATTTTCTGACAGCTAATTGAAAAACATCTGTGGCCACAGACTTGGCAAAAAGACTGTTACTGCCTTCTGTGCAATGATTTTAGGGTTGACAGAGTACTTGTAACACATGAAGGTTACCCCTACATTAATTGTTTCTTCAACAGGTTCCTCTAACACACTGTAAGTTAATATTCTCACTGACGGTGCATATATTGATTTATAAATACACTTTTCAGCAGAGCTAATAATCTTATTAGCTTTTGCAGAAGATAATCAGCACTGCAGCAAGTAATTCATGAATTTTATGAGATTGTTGGATTTCTAACTGTCATGGGAGCTGCAGACTGCATGCTCTTGGTAATGCATGCATCACCACATGATGACTAATGAGGCAAGGTAAAGAAATCGAAAATTTTTTCATTCCCTCAACATGTAGCTGGTGTGTGATGCCAGATGTAAAATCATTGATGTACTTGCCAAGTTTCTAGGATCATGTCATGATTTATTCAAACTTAGACAATCAGGATTAGGTCAATCTTTTGAAAATGGTCAAATTCAAGGAGACTGGTTAATAGATAAGTAGGAGCATTGCTTGTAAATAAAACATTGAATATATATTAAAAATGAAATTATTATTTACAACTTGCCTTTTTTAGGTCACAGTTGTTCTCCTCTGAAGAAACAGCTAATGACTACAGTTCTTAATCCCAAAACTCCATCAGAATGACTTTATAATGAGACATATAAATTCATAAGAGCTATAATTGAAAGAACCATGGCATTCTGAGAAAATAATACAAATGCCTCTCCCATGTGCAGTATATTTTATATGAAACAACTGTTCGAATATTTGTGAATCTGGCCTTGTGTTCTGCATACAACACAATCAAACTGACTGATGTATAATAAATATCTGAGGGAGAGAATGAGGTAGCATATCAAAACATAAAGGTATGCTTAGATAATTAAATTGAGTCTGGTAATATGATTTTCCAGCTTGTTGATACATAGCAAGAAACATTTAGAATGATTGAGTTTATTGTTGTACGGAATCTGTTAAAGCTCAGGTTTGTTGTCAGTGCATTAAATTTCTTATCAGAATATGCATATATTTTCTATCAAGTGTATTTTTAAAGATATGTTTTTCACAAAAATGCTTTTTTTATGACTATGGCCTTTGGAGACTCAATACATACATGATGACATTCTTGTACTCTACATACAGGCTTTTGGCTTGCTGAAATAAGAGCAGAAGAATTTACTGTCTTTTTAGGTGAGATTATGCTTTGACGAATTACTTGATGGATCATTAACTGGAAGAGACAGCTAAGTTGCCATCACCAATTAAAGGAAATTTAGGATTTTCCTGCAAGTTCCTTCCATTTCCACCTGCTCCTGTAGAGCAAGAAGCCATTGACTTCCCTCCAAGGTATTTTTTGTTGAATGATTACAAGTAAGCGTTAAAACAGAGGTCGAGCCCCTTTCACAGAATCACAGAATCACAGGATGGTTGAGATTGGAAGGGGCCGCTGGAGGTCATCTTGCCCAATCCCCCTGCTCAAGCAGGGACACCCAGAGCCAGTTGCCCAGGACCATGTCCAGATGGCTTTATATATCTCCAAGGGTGGAGACTCCATGACCTCTCTGGGCAACCTGTTCCAGTGCTCGGTCACCCTCGCAGTGAAAAAAGTGTTTCCTGATGTTCAGATGGAGTCTCCTGTGTTTCAATTTGTGCCCATTGCCTCTGGGCTTGTCGCTGGGCACCACTGAAACCACCACCTGGCTCCATCCTCTGTGCACCTTCCCTTCAGGTGTTTCTATACCTGGATAAGATCCCCCTGAGCCTTCTCTTCTCCAGTTCTCCCAGCTCTCTCAGCCTCTCCTCATAGGAGAGATGCTCCATCCCTTACTCATCTTGGTGGCCCTTCATTGGACTCTCCCCAGTCTGTCCCTGTCTCTCTTGTACTGGGGAGCGCAGAACTGGAGCCAGCACTCCAGGTGTGGCCTCACCAGTGCGGAGCAGAGGGGAAGGATCACCTTCCTTGATCTGCTGGGAACGCTCTGCTGGATGCAGCCCAGGATGCCATCGGCCGCCTTTGCAGCAAGGGCACATTGCTGGCTCACATATGTTGCACCTTTGGAGCTGTAATAATGCTGATCCAAAGCATCAGAGAACTGGATTTAATGAAACTTGTGTTAAAAGCATGATAGTAAATAATATTTCATTGTAATATCTGCACAAGTAAGACTTAGTTTTGGGTCTTTGCTTGTGTTGGTTGGAGTTCAGCTGCTCTCCTGCATTCAGGCTGCCCACTATGTTTGAGGAGGCTCCTCGGCTGTTTGCCCTTGATATGTTTCAAAGGTCCCAACCGCTGCTATTAATTCTTCCTTCTGAGATAAGACACTGTCAAATAAGATTCATTCACGAGCATTCTCACATACTTAAATGTTTTTTGTTCATTTTACTCATTTTCTATGTCTGAATCCACTTATAGTGTCACAGCTGAATCCCCAAATGTAAGGAATTGGCTCTATTTCCTTGCCATATTTAGGCTTATGTAATTAAATTATACATATTAAAAAAAACCCCTACAGTGGCTGTATTATATTTACTTTCTTAACAGACCACAACTGATATTGGGATCCTTTCATGAAGTCTAGAATGCAAACCTACAAGGACTTGGTTATCCTGTTGAAAAGTTTATAAAATAAATCTATCAAAAAACGTGAGAAAAAGGAAACATCACTAATACTGTTCTTTAAGGAGCAAAGCTTATAGAGTAGCATTTCATGTGTCAGTTTCTCCCCTTTTTTTCCCTTCCATATTGCTGTTTGAATACCTAGTCTGTCTTCAAAGAAACCAGAAAGAGAGGTTGTTCAGTCTCTACAGATTCAGTAGGCAGCTGTGAAGAGGGGAAGGGGTTTCATTGACCCTCCACTGCTGGATGAACTTAACACTTACTAGACCTCAGGCAAACCCAGTCTCAAGACACAAATCCACCACAAACCAGCATTTCTGCTTAGGGAGTTGTTTTTTTTCAGCAAGGGAGTGAGTTGCAGGGACCATCAGGTTGGATGGGGCTCTGAGCAACCTGATTGAGTTGAAGATGTCCCTGCTTATTGTAGGTAAGTTGGTCTAGATGACCTTTAAAGGTCCCTTCCCACCCAAACCATTCTGTGATTCTGTGTCTTGCTCAAAGTTCCCCAGTTCCATGGAAGCCTTTGCTCAGAAGTCCTGCTTGGATACCCTTGTCTGTGCTTCTTAAACAAAAATTTCACTTCAGCATTGTCTCAAGTCTCAGAAGAGCTTTGGTTTGCATAGGTTTTTCAGAAATATGAATTGTTCTGCCAATTATTCTTTCCGATAATTCATTGAGTGAGACTAATGTCTGGGAGGATGGTGGGGAGGAGGAGGATTGCTTTCCTATTCCTAGCACAAGGAGTAACTTCTCCTTTTTCAGCCAGATTTTGTTATATAAACAGCAAGAAAAGATATGGATATATTAGTGTAGGAGAAAGCTGTGCAGACGGAGCGAGATAGATGAGCCAACATTTTGTTTGTATTAAGGGGTGACTGGCCTTTTCAGCTGTGTCTGAACTTATCCATTACTTTTATTTCACAGTGTTTTTTCTGTTTTCCATTGGCTTTGGTCAATTCTTGCCATTCGTAAATGTGGCACTGTTTATAGCTGAACTAGGCTATCCATGCGTAATATGCGGTGTTTATCAATCATTTTATTCACAAACCTTATTTTAGTTTTCTTTCTTTTGATCTCTGTATGCCAGATAAAAGCATCATCTGGTTTAGCTGGCCAGATATCCATCAGAAACAATCAAGAGCAAAGAAGTAAAATGATTATTATGAAAATCCTATAGGTGTGTGTTTATGCCCTCATTACAAATTAATGCTAGAATAGAATAGAATAGAATAGAATAGAATAGAATAGAATTAGTTCAGCTGGAAGGGACCTACAAAGATCATCTAGTCCAACTGTCTATGATATATATGAGAGATATATATATATATATCTCATACATATATGATATATATAGCCAAGACTGGTTGGCTTTGCAACCAGACAGACTTATTATTTATTTGTAATAATAACTTGACTGGTTCTCTTCGTGAACTTGGAGTCCCTTCATGAACTCACGTTAAGGTTTGGGCATCTTACAAACTCAATAGTCATGCTCATTCACCTGTAATAAAAATACCTGCTACATTAATGTGGAATTTTCCCTGACTGACTGTGATTGTGTGGAGCATTTTATAGCATGAAATTTATTTATGTATAGCTGGTGAAAGCTAGAGAAGCACTTTGTTTGAACTCTTGTTACTGTTACAGAAATGTTTAATTAACCTTTGCAGTTAATGTCAATGTTTTTATTACATTCTTCAGCTCCCCCTGGTGCCTAGTGAAATTTTTGATTTCCTTTGCTGAAGAGACTCTGTGAAAAATGATGAATAAGGCAGCTGACCTGTAGGGTTTCCCACTGCCCAGCAGTAGACAGGCAGACCCCAATTTTTAACCTTTTGTATAAATAGTACAGTCTGAGATGGGCTGGAATTGCTTTCTACTGCTTTTGTTTAACTGTCTGACCCATCCCTTATGTAAAAGCTGTTTTCCCCATACTCTGATCTGTCGCTCTGTCTGCTGAAGACTGTTCCAGTCACAAAAAGCACATTCATAGAGCACTAATGCAGGAAGAATTAGAAAAGCTGTCATTTAAAAGACCTGACCTAAAGTAAATGGAAAGACCGCCTTCAGCTTTGAAATGAACTGCTCCCTTCTCTCTTCCTTCTCCTGTGCATGGCACATTCTCCCCAAATCTTGTCTTTGGGTTTATTCATGATTTGTAAATTAAAAGGACCAGAGGTTCCTATTTTTTAAAAGGAAAAAAAAGTGTATTTTCTGGCTCCATAGAGGACCTAACCTGAATAGTTAAAATAGGCTGAATAGTTAAAAAAAAGAGAACAGATACTTGATGACTCTGTAGACTTCTAGCCTGATAGTGAGTATTTCAAGCTATTATTTCAAGACTTACTTAGTAGTGTCCATAGTTTGTTACTTTTTAGTGGCTTTATGAATTACTTATTAATTTACGTTCCTGTTTGTATATCAGTGTTAAAAGGTAAAACTATATCACCAGCACAGTTGGCAGGCTTTGTTGGAGTCTCTTCAAAGCTATTGATTAACTGCCGAAGGGGTTCTAATTTAGCCTTAAATGAATCTTGGACAGCTACATTTGTTCCCCTATGTTCACAGCCTGTGCTTTGACTTGCTCTGTATACCACCATTGTACCTTGTCTTTGGATAAAGATACGCAGTCAGGCTGGCATGCTTCATAAAGCACAAATATCACTAAAATGAAGGAGAAGGTAGAACTTACCTTATATTCTACTTCAGTGCAAAATGTTGTAAAGAATCACCTGTGATCATAAGTCATGTTTGGTTTTGTATAGACATGTGTTTATAGAAAGATGTGTTTGGTTATAGCTTAGAAATTGGCTTTGGAAGAGTTGATGTAACACCTGTCCTGCTAACCTCACGTAAAGACAGCGTACCCATAAGAACATGCAGCTTTTAAAACTTAGGAATTTACACTTACCTCTATTTTTAATATAAAGAATTTTTTAAAAACCTGTGTATCATGCATTTCTAGAAGAGTCTCAGAACAAGAACATAAAACTGAGTAAGATATACATAGTTTTCTATTAGAGATAGACTTTTACTGTGCAGTCTGTGCTTTCTCTACTCAGTCCTTAGGAAATGGAAACTGATGTTTTTACATGTCTCCTGGTAAAGAGTACATTTTATTAATTTTCCCTTGGGGTAGAATTCATATCTACACAGAGTGTACAAAGCAGAATTACCGACTAATGCTCTTAATTATATCTGTAGGTACAAAGTTTGCAAGTATTCAGCAGCAGAAGAAAGTTCAATAATTGTTCATAATGACCAAAAGATATTTTAAAACACCAGAACTTATTTGTGTATTAATTGAAGATGGTAAGAACCTCAAATAATTTTAGTATGTGTATGTCAACTTCATAAGCTTCTAAATATTTATTCCTTTTTGTATTCCTAGTATAAACTTTTGGCGCTATTCCATAGAGAAGGAGCATGCATACTTGCTCTGGAAATTTCCCATCTGAGGAACCTCCTCTGAGGACATTCTTTTCATAGCTTCAGATAGCATCAACAAGGGAATCAAGGAAGATAAAATTCAGGAGACAGACTTTTCTTAACTTGTTGCTGACAAGCATACATGCATATAAACCAGATGCTTTCTGCATTCTTCCAACTGAGACAGAAAAAATGAGCAATAGTCTTTCTGGGCTTTGTCTATCGAAATAGTAAGAAGTAGACTGAAGCCTCAAAAAGCATCCAGGAAAGGCTAGGCAATTTGCATAGTTCAAAGGATAATGCCATGGTTTTACTTAGAAAATAGGGTGATGATGATTTTGTGAAAACTATTAATATTCAAACTAATTAATTTTGGCCTCTAACATTGAAAAATCAAGATTTTTTTTTTCCTTGTCATTTTTATAGTGTATCTGTCTACTCTTTGAGGTCAATCTTCAGAAGTAATAATTACAAAGCTATTCTCATATCTCTGTGAATTTCTTCACCAGATGATTGGTTTGCCAAGTGTTCATGCGGAGTTTCCAGCCCAATATTTACACAAGAGACACAAATTCAGTGAAAAATTCAACTGGAAGGTTTCTTACTTGCTTGAACTATCCATTCATTTTCAGCCTCATTCACTGAGCTGAGTTTGTGATCTTAGATTTCTGAATACCTACTGCACAACATAATGAATTACAGGTGAGTTGTATATAGCAGAATGCCAGTAATGTAAAATGAGATACTCAAGGAACTTCTTAATTAAATGCCTCTTCATAATTTTTTGAAAGTTTGCCATTAAGGAACCAAACATCTTGCCACTCAATGAAAAAAAAAAACAAACCAAAAAAACCCCCTTGGCCCTTTCCCTCTCCTGTAAGGTACCCCTGAAACAGAAAGCAGAATTTGTAATGTCTAATCCAGTCAAGGACTAAATGCATTTTGTAACAGAAATCTGCATTGTTTCACCAATGTAGCTTTAACTGTTGAGTGTTTAAATTACTTGCCAATTAAATTCTATTTTTGAGATGGCTAAACAAAATTTATTTGTATTATAATGAATGCCATGTTTGGCATTTTAGCCCACTGCTTTTAATCAATATCTCTAATACTTACAAGCACAAGTAAGAAGAATAGTATGATAAACATATTGTTGGTGCTGTAGGGTACATTTTAAATGTCTAAATAGTAATCGATACTAAGAAATTAGGTATTGACTAAAATACTTTCATAATAAGTAATTATTGGTTTGCTCTTTTGAAAATTAGACATTTTCACTGTGGGAATAAAGAGTAAATATATGGTCATGAAATTAGACTGTGACCTTTTGATACAACTTTCTTCTTTCTATGAAATCAGTAGGCTTAAATATGGTTACACATCTGTATTATACTCTAAACATCAATTTTTAATTATTATAAGGTCAAGATTGTAACATATGTGATTAGCACAATCCTTTGGCACACTTCTGTTTTTGTTACAGGACCTTCAGCTTTTTCAGGTTATGCTTCCAATACTGCTGAACTTTGCAGCATGGTGTCAATTTTGGTCATCATTTCCTGAAATATTCAATAGTTGTCCAAATACCCTTTTACTAATATCTTTACTAAAACTTCCATGGACTTCAGATGGACCTCAGTCTGGTCAGCAATGAACAGTGCTGAAAATTGCCACTGGAAATCGCCATGACCATTTTGGCTGTTCTGGCCACTGATTTTGTCCACAGTACGCTGTCAGCTCAGCTGACAGCATTACAGATGTCTCAGCCTGAAAGCTTGCAGCATACAAACTTACACTATTTTCTGTTTTTATGTTGCTACTTTTTTAGTTTTCATAGTCAAAGTGAACACTTTTTGATAAAAAAACCAAAACCAAAACCAATTTTTATATTAAACTATAGATCTTTTACACAAAATAGTAGCCTGAGGAATATGGGGAATTCCTTTGGATATTATCTTTGTTTCTTTTCATTAGTTTGTCAGTGGTAAGGGTTTATGATATCATGACAAAACGTTCCATGCACATTGCCAGAAAAGCAATAATATTGCTTCTTATACCTAGCATGTGCCAACACTTTAGAAACAATTCTCTAATGCACTGTTTGATAGTATATTTCTATAAATTGGTGCATCACCAGCTCCTTTGGCAAGGAGACAGGGACCACAGTCTGTGGCAACAGGTAGGCTGCACCTTTTGACTTTGTCAGAAACTCAGGTGATATAGAAAATATAGTGGCATTGTTTTCAAGAAAAGATTAAAAAAATTTTTTTTAACAGAAACATGCTTTTCCCAGCCCTCCAGAATAACTGAAATGAATGGGAGCTAAATGTTGTGACAAGAATTAAGTTAAAAAAAAAGAATTCTTTTTACGCTTGTCTTTTTTCCTTATTGCTCCAGCACAGTGCATAATGCTGGTAGCTGTACTGAGTTCTTGTAGGACCCACCTATTGCTCTGAATGCAATTCATGTAGCACAGTTGGTGCCATGATCTGGGGACCTTGCTGGAGATACAGGACTCATCATTTGCATAGAACAGCTGGGAAAGGCAGGGAGGGTCAAGGAAAAAGAGGTGTCAATAGTGGAGCTTACTCCTGTAGCAGCAGCTTTGTATATTTTTAAAGAAGAATCGAAGGAATATGGTAATTTCCTTAAACTCTTAAAACATAGAATAAGTGTTAGGCTAAAGTATTTATTGCTTTTACTGGTTTCAAATACGAAGGAGTGTTAGAGCGGTGCCAGTGTATAGATTGAGGTCACCTTCCTTAAATCCATATTTTTCCACTAGGTTTCTCAGCCTCCGATCAAATTGCTGACTCTACACATATGCATTGTCCATTATGTAATGTTGAAATTAATGTGTCTTTATTGTCACCTATCTAATTAAAGTACTTATGACTTTGTTTTGGATAAAATCCAATACTTAAACGTCATAACTTCTCATTTTTCTTTATGATGTCCCTTTTGCCAAACATGAATAGCTCAGAGAAGGTAATACATGCTGAGTATGTTGCATTCATAAGTAATATAAAGATACTTGAATTCACAATTCCTGCTTGAACGTCACAGCTTACCTTCAGAAGAAAATAACCATACTAAAACTAAATCTCAGCTACCTGTAATGGCTTGCACTAGCATAAATTCTTTATCACTTGCAATAAGCATTTCCATACCTGTTTTTAAAAAATTTGAGCATATTTGCTCAAATATATATTTGAGCAAATATTTGTCAGGCTGGTTTGATGTAACCATAGGCAAAATTTTAGTGGACAATGTGAATGTACTTCTCTGAAACATTGCTGACATTGGAGTCAATGGAGTTATGCTTTTTTAACAAGGATATAGTTCATTATTTACAGGGTTAAATTTACAGGAGGCTGTCTCAGCTTTTCAGCATCTATGTAGAGCATATGTAGAGCAAGTTAATGCAGTGTATACACAGTGTGCACCAAACCAAGTCCAAGCCTCTCTTTTTCCTCCCTGCTCTCTACTGACACCCAAATAAAACCTGAAACTGAATTGCTATTAGGTGACTGTCTTTTTTAAGCTTTTTGAAAGGCTGTGCATTTACATCTGTATGCCTGACCAGCTCTTTTCTGAAGTGTTTTTTAGCAAGGAAATAAAATCGTTCATATAGGCTTTTGCTTTGCAAAGTTATACACTGTATCTACCTTGCCACTTTTCTGTAAGAAAATTTCTGAATAAGTTACAAATATAAAAAAAAAAATTAATCAAGTAATAATAAGTTAGTGATAGCTCGATTTTATACTTAATAAAGTGCTTTTTGCTGGAGAGGTTTCTGTTAGCAAGTTCAGTGTTTCATTTATGCTTCTGTACTGTTTTGAGCTGAACACAGGCAGAAGAGCAGCTGCAGCATAATTCAATAAAAAACCTAATTTACTGAAAGGAGTATGCTTGGAAGTGCCTGCTGGATGTCATACTATGGAAGCAGTGCTGTGGTGTATGTACCAAGCAGTCATTGTCCACTATTTCATTTTGTTCAACGTAAGCAGAGAAAATATAAGATATTGTAAGATACTGTATTGTACTTACAGAAAGGCAGCCTGAGGGACAACTACAGTTGCCTGCACTATATCTACCAGCCTTCTATGTAATCCATTTTGCATAATCTAACTTGTCTATTATTCTAGATATTTGCAGAGTTTATGTTATGTTTTATTAGCTGTCAATTCTGAATTTATTTTCACTTTTTTAAGAATGAAAGGCATATGAGAATGTTTTGTTTCTGCACTGATAAGATTATTTACTATCTAATTTAGTGGGAGACATGTGTTTTTACAGATACAGATGGCCAAGTCATGTAGCATGTGAGGCTGTGGCCTTATCCCCTTTTTGGAAATGTCTTCTAACCTGTGTACTTTTGAAGAAATGTTATCATTATGTTGTCTAAAGAAATGAAAGTTGCATGTGTTGGGATACTGGTCATGAACTTGCATATTCTGTATGCTTTAAAGCTGAGCTATAAATTTAAGCTTTTTAGTCTTTTTTCTGAAAGGGTATTCTTCTAAGCTGCAGGGAACAAACAGGATCACTTTCTATGCTTTTCATGGGTGTGAATAGGGATATTTTTATTTCTACCAAAATTCAGCCCATTCAAACTGCTACTGAATTAGAATAATCTGATTAAAGTATTTTGGCTCTTGCTTTAACTGTCTGTTTATCACAAACAAGTCCCAAACCTGCACTGAAGAAGCAGAGTGATGTGTGTATGGGAGATGCAGTTCCTGAACATTAATGTCCAGAGGACACTGGCCAGATACTGACTGAGAAACTGTAATTTTTTTCTGCAGTCTGCATACGGTTACAGCTTTCAGGCCAAGTCTGATGGCACAGAACCAAACTTGTTCTTTCCCTTCAGGTCTGAAACCCTTTCTCTGGAGGGGAAGAAAGAGATTAAACTTTATTTGTTCATAAAAGGTGACTTTCTGGTGGCTGTAAAGGAATCTGGTGGAAAGAAATATGACCTTAGCAACTACCCTGGATGTCTGTAATCCAGTATAAGGCAAACTGTTTTCTATACAGTTTCCAGCAGTCCAATTTTATCAGGGAAGGATGCATTGAAAACCAATATGAACCTGTCATGGTTATCAACCTGATCTTGGCTAAGTAGATGAAACCCTCTTTGTGTCACTTGATTTGTGTGAGCTGAAGTGCTTTGCATGGAGAATTGTTTTCTGTTAGGGGTAATTTTGACTTGCAGAATTGCTGAGCCCTAGACATTCAGTGACTGGTCTGCCCTATACAATGTTATTGAAGAAAGTAGTGTTGCATACTCATCTAAATTTTCCAGGTTAATCTTGAAGCTACATATCAATCACCTGATCTGCAGATGTTGTACGACAGCTGGAGCAATGGGTTTAGAGTAAGGGATTCTGTTTTCTTTTCTTTTTTTTCTATCACTGGACCATTAAATGACCTTCACCTAGCCCCAATAATGCATTATGCAGTGCTCTAAAAATGAGGTGCTCTCCAGCCTCATAGAAGTACCAAAGTATCTTGCAAGTTATTCTGGCACTCTCTTATGTAAAAGTACGGCTTGCTTCTCCTTCCATACTTGTCTCCATCTGGGACTCAGGAAATACTTTCTCAGTTAAAGAGTTAAGGCAAACAGGGAAAGAAAGTTTTAGTAGCCCCTAGTAGTCAGTTCAGATTGTTTAGGTGCAGGAATCTAAACCTTCTCTTGACTGTGGGGATCTGGAGAAAGCCAGAAACCAAACTATTTTAGCAGAATCTCATCAAGAAAAATGGGTTACAACAGTCCAAGGGACAGGGCTCCTTCACTACCAAACTGACACTCCAGAAAGAAAGTTATGTGAGTCTTCCCCTGCCCTAATTGTATTTAAAAAATGGTAACAGAACTTTTGGGTTAATTACTACGGCTTCGTCGTCTAATACTTAAGATGGTATTGCTCAATTCAGAAAGCAAGACGAAGTCCCTGTGCCAGCCATACATAACACAGAACACAATCTGTTTTTTTGTGGACTTAAAGAATAGATCTAAGAGATTATGTAAAAATCCAGTTTTCCCACTGACATGAGTATGGGAGCCTGTGTGTGGGTTGTCAGCTAGATCTAGCCCTAAAACTTTTAATTACATTAGCCATTTTTAAGTACTTTTATTATGTACCATGTAAGAAAAACCCTTGGATCAAAGAATTCTAGAAAAAAGGTAGAGAGACTAAGCTTATTTGAGCTCTTCATAAGGGCAAAGAGCCAAAGGTTTATTAAAATGGAATTCAAACCTAGTGCTCCCCCCCCTCCTTTTTTTTTTTAATGTAATAAAAATATTATCCACTTGCTGAGGAAATAATCTGCTATTTTCCTTCTGATGTATATTTTTTGTTCCAAGGGGTTATGGCTGAACAAGGCTCTGCAAGGTGTCTACAAATCAGGCCAAGCTCCTCTTCCAAAGCAAATATTTCTAAAGGAAAGTATACTGAGAGTAATAACCCCCAAAATGAAGAATATAACAATGAGATAATAACAAGGAAGAAGAGTGCTAAATTATCACAACACATTTCAGACTTGAAACCATGCCTTGCATAAAATTAATGAAAGCTTGGATATGACATACAGTATCTTCTCCCCTTTAAACAGCAGAAGGTGTTTTGGAAATTGTGATATGGGAGTATGTGCTCTATGGACTGATAGTACTGTACCGAATTGCATCACAGGTGTATTTAGTTCTGAGTGCTACAAACTAGTGCAATTTATTGAGCTGCAGGGTAGGTGTTTTTAGAAGCTGCTTTAGTTCTGAGATGTTTTGACTCAAAATCTGCAGTAGACCCCTTTCTTGAGCAAATGGTGAGTGATACAGGCAGCAGATTTATCCCTAGGGTCAAGGGAGAAGGGACTGACTTCTGCATTCCCTAGTCAGATCTAGTGATTATGTCTGAGATACGGCAACATGTGGTTTATGGTAGGAATTGCTGTACCAGACCAGACTTCTGTCACAACTGAGACTGCGGGTGAACTAAAGACTTTGGAAAAAGATGAAGGAAGTCCACTATGGGAAATTAAAGAATAACATGATCAGATAAAAAGATTCTTCCTAAATTAAGTTGACACTATTTTTTTTTTCTTTCTGTATGATGGATAGCTAAAAGTATAAGTTGCGTATGGAGAAATACGAGTAAAGTGGTTCCTACTGTGAAATACTCTCAAAATAAAAGAACAAGAAAACCAAAGAATTAATGAAGGAAATACTCCCCAGGCCTATGTTATAGCTTGTCTTTTTTTCCAAATCTGCTTTTCCATAGGCAGCTGGCCAAGCTATTTGAGCATCAAATAGCAATATCACATGCAGCGTGTTCTGGTGAGTGTGAAGGGCAGCGATGTACTGCAGGTCAGGGTGTCCTTCACAAGAATACCCTACACTCAGGGACGTCCAGGTACAAATTATGCTTGCCTGCAGCAGCTGTGAATTATCACTTGACTGAATGTTTGGCTACAAAAATAGTTCAGACTTCTCAATGTTTGCAGTTTAATTCTTTTAATTTGCCATTATTTTCCTAGTATTTCCCATTATTGTTGTCCTGTATTGCCTTATCACTTCATTTATTCTAGGCTCCCACATCTAAGCCAATTTGAAGCTGAATATGACTTCCTCCCCCGCATAAAACTTTGTTGCAAGAGGTGTAAAATAAATATGGAAAAGGTGAATTTGTGTTTATAAGGGTTTAATGAAGGTGCTTGCAGTTCTCGTTCAACATTGCTTACTTGCAGCACATAAGAACTGAGTCTGTGGTATCTGAAGTCCCCTGTGACACTGCAGATGAGTTTCTTTCCACCACTAGAGTTTCAGGGAACTTGGAGGCTGCAGGAGAAGTCAAGATGGTTATTCATGATGTCCAGAGGAAGAAGTTAGACAGCTGCAAGACATACCATTGACACAGAGTATTTTAAGGACAGTAAAAAAAAAAAACAGGAAAAACATAATGGTATTTAATGTAATGTCCCTTCATGCTGGAAGATAAATGTTGTTTTCCCATAAAAGACGTGGACTAAGACCTAAAAAGTTCTCAGTAGAGTTTTTCCGCATGAGGGAAAATATGATTTTGGTCATTTGCAACTAGCTTTTTTCACTTTGGTTGTGATTCCTTATAAGGAGAATAAAAAAGATGTAGGGATTATGAAGGGATTCTGTGGTCTCCAAACACTGTCAAAGTAAATTGAATTTCTGCATTGAAGATAAGACATAGCTGGGACTCTACTCTTTACTGTCAGCTCTCACTATTTTTTTTTAGTTACTGTTCTAAAAAGTTTCAGTGTCCTAAGTTGAGTAACTTACATCATATGTTTAGAAGAAAGAAAAATTTATGAAAAAAAGAAAAGTGCGCTGAAAAGGGAAAACAATTTACATGTTTTCTTATTGTGAAAAATGAACTTTATGGGAAAAAAAAAATTCCTAAACATTTTTGCTCTTACCTAGGAATAATAATATTTTAATTTTGCTGGTTCTCAGTAGGGTATTGAATATGTACCCCTTTCCGAACTGATGAAAGAGACTTCATGTCTTCTAGGTTAGCTACATAATCTGTGATGCAGCTGGAATGTGTCATGTCACTTTTCCCTGTGAATGCTATTTGTCACACCATTTGTCTTATCTTTGTTTCTTTATCTGCCACTAAGAGCAGGCTAATTGTTCCTGAAGAATGAAAATAATCTCAGCTGGTCTAAGCGAGGCCCTTTTAACTTTTGGAGGAAGACAGGTGGCCGCTCAGCCCCTTGCTTGTTGGATCAACAACATAAAATTGTTGATTTTAAAATTGCCGCCAGCAAATCTAGGAGACCAACCTGCAATTGTCCTCCAAACAAGGTAGGTGTGGAGCACTGTGATGTGCATTTCTTCTTGGGCTGACTGTCTACCTGGTGGAGATGTAATTCTTCTGCTGCCCAAGAGCAACGTGTATTCACAGTCTCGAAAATCTGGGTCATCAGTCTTTGACCTACCCAGGGGTATGTGTTTATGCTTGCAGAACTGTTTATTTCAGCAGAATTTTCATGTAAATGCTAGTTAACAGGAATGAAAATTGACAAATTGAGACCTCTAAAATCCTTAGTCGAAGCAAGGAAGGATATTGTTGTCTCTCTCCTTTTTTGTTTGTGATATATTTATTCCGTTTGGAGTGATTTTGCCCCTTAAAATTTACATCTTATACATTGTCAAACATTAGATGACTGAAGATACTTATAAGGAACCTGTTGCCTCGAAATCTAAAAATTCTCACTCATTCCTTCGTTACCTGTACATGTGCATTTTTCCATGTATGAGTGTATAGTCTGCCTGGTGTTCTGCAAGAGAATGTAGAAGCAAAATTTTCATGTTAAACTTGTTGCTTTATTATTCTTTGATAGCTCTAAGCATCTGTGCTTTGCTGCAGCCTAATGTAAAGACATGTTTTAATGTAGGTCGGTTATTCCAATCATATATTGGATAGTGTTTGAAAGAGCTTTACATGCACAAATTGTTTTTCTTGCAATTGTCTAAGAAATAAATGCAGTAGTTTTCTGTAAATAATAAATAAAAAAGACTATATAATATGCAGAGAACATAATGAAAAGAGCTTCTTTCCTTAGGGAAGCCTACCGTGCAGTTCAGATTGTTTTAAAAGCAAATTGCGGAGCTCAGCAGTTGCATTATCCAATTAGGGATGCCTGTGTCCATCTCAGTATACCAAAGACAGAAAAACTGCTCCTGCTTGTGCTGTACTGTCTTTAGTGAGGCATTTTTCTCCAATTCCTTTTTTTCACAATATTTACTCATCTTTCTTCCCCCCCCCCAGGCACCTTTAGTTTGTGGTAAAAATAATTTTGTGTCTTCTGGTTGCTTTCCACAACAATTAGTTCTCCAGTAGTACCTAAAACGATGCTTGTTTGCTAATTCCAGTGGTGTCTGAAGGAGGCAAGAATGGCCTTCTGAGCTGTTAGACTCTGAAATGAAATAGTAAATCAACTGCTGATAAGACATATATATCATATTAAACACAGGGAATCCACCAGAAAATCATTACACTAAAAAGCGACAATTTTGATTGATTAAAATGGTATGGGCTGGATAGTGTTAAATCATAGTGAGTGATGTGACATTACAATTTTACATATCATATTTCTGTCAAGACAATGAAGGTAAAAGGCATTGTCATCAGACGATAACGGACAATAAGAGGAATCCTGATGTTAGATTTATTACTTGGTTTAGATTTAGAAAGAAGTAATTCTTGTCTTGTGCCACTTATCAAATGACTGTAAATTTAGTGATGATGTAAAATTCGAAGGCAGAGCCACTTATAGTTTTGACAAAGTGCCAGCTATAAAGTATTTACTGTTCTCAGTGGTTCTGCCTTGCACACTTAAATATTTATCAGAAACATGAACTCTTCTGATAAATGTTTCTGATCTTTGCTGTGGATTTTTTTTAACATTTAGATTTTTCATCAGAAGCTGATCTCCCATATTTCACAATAGTAACAATCTTCTGCTCTCTTTTAAATTAAAAGGACAAAAATATATTATTTTTCACAAAGCACATTCTCAGCATATTTATTTCTTAGAATATGAAGTGTGTAATGTTTACAGGACCACATTCCTTTCGTTTTTGATGACCATTTGTAGAGATAATTGGTGTCATGAATGCTAAAGGCAGTCATAACTCATGTGTGCTTTTCGAAGCAACAGTCACGGAGACTTGTCACTGCTCATGTGCACCTATTACCTCCTGCTGATAGGTTAAACTTTTTCTCATATTGTTATTGTATTTACTTTCTGTATTTGTGGCTGGAAGACCACTGTAACACACATTTGTCACCTGTGGCTCTTATTCTCTACTGAACTGCCTGCCCCAAAGAGGCAGCAAAGCAAGAAGAGACATAGTAGGCAAGTGCTGGTTGTGCATCTCTGATGGAGCCCCTTGAGGCTTCACTTGCTTTTAATATTATTACGACAGAGTTAGCGGAGTGAGACAAGGTGAGAACAACCCAGATATTGAATATCACTGCAGACCTCCAGTCAATGGTGAAATGCATAAAAAGAAGCAAGGGCAAAAGCCCTGCAGATGTCGCTGAAAACGTTTGCCATCACACCTGCCTTCTCAAGGTCTGCTTGCATCCTGTGCCACTGAGAATAACACCATGCATTCAATTATGCTAACTCCAAAACTGGTTCGGGCTACGAAAGCAACAGCCTAATTTTGGCTTCATTGTGGCAGCACTTCCCCCCCCACCCCCTCCCCTTTCAAGATTTCATTACTGGTTTAGCACAGGATATAAGTGACAGTCCATTGCCTTTTATACCAAATGACTACAAAAGTATTTAGCTGCAGAGGATTAATTTTTTCACATTCATGGTCAGGGAATGTGAGACTGACTTACATTAAATTTCCCATGCCATTTGGCTTTCTGAGGCCTGTGCAGTGAAAATAAAAAAGTTTCCATGGCCTGGATGAATTTCTGATGAATAGATAAGGCTGGGTGCGGAGCAGAGATCTGTGACCCTCTGCAGCTTGCAGTCAGCCACTCCACAGCTTCTTTGACATCAAAGGTTGCAGACTGTTGTGAATGAATAGAGCCCTTGCAAATCGCGTCTGCTAAACACAGAAGAGCTGGGTAGCCATCATCTTAAAAAACTAAGAGTTTGTGAATTGCGGCAGATTATTAAGGCCATCTTAACGTACCTCGGCAGCCTAAATCCATGGAAACTCTAACCGAAAGTTAGCTCCTCTCTTACAGGCTTCTTTTCTTTCCTCACGCATCCAGTGGACGCAGATAGATGTATACTTCATTAAAAGGGAAAACAGCAAGGGCACCTCATAATTAAAACTACTGAGCTTTGCAATGTACAGAGTGCCGGAGAAATATTCAAATTTCCCATAGGAGCCATAAAATTGTAAAATGACAACTGCACCTCCAGATATTTTTATTTTTGCAAGTAGTTTTAGGGGGTTAGCACTTTCTGTAGGTGGAGGAAAGTGGGAGGCTGGAAAGCTGTCTTGTTTCACAGAAGTTTTCTTTTACTCCTATATAATCTGATTACTCTAAAAGCTTTTTTGTGACAAACTTTCAGCTAGGTTATTACAGGCATATCTTTGGAGGGCTACAGTCGAGGCCTTTGTGATCCTGTAGCAAGAATTTAAGGGGTTTTGAGCATTCCGGCAGCCTGCCTGTACTTTGCCTATTCTGACTAGTACGTTCTGGATTTACACAGTGCATTCACCCTATCACCAATGTGAATGGAGAAATCCCTGAAGTTAAAATAAAAAAAAAAAAAAAAAAAAAGAAAAAAAGGAATGTCTTTTCTGTAATGGACTGTCATGAAGCTATTTCTTCTATTCCTGACCATTTTATACAGAATCACATGGCGGGGGGAGAATACACTGCTTTTGTGACAATCTGTGTCGGTTCTTCAAAAGCTTTAAACAGGGAAGAAGTTAGGTCTTTTGCTCATAAGTTTACATGCCATAAGTTTTGCCCATGTTTGCTTAGTTACTGAAAGGAAATCCTCTTTGTTCCACTCACGCTATTTCACAAATTGCTTTCGACCTCGGGTGCATCCTCTATGCCAGCTCGCAGTTCTTACTTGTGTTTTTTAGAAAGCCTTATCCCGAGCGGCACTGGCACCCCATCCTCCCTTCTTCCAAGGAGAAAAATCAGGCTGGCAATGGCGTTAACAACCGACCGCCCTTGGTAAGGAAAGCTGCTCCGGAGCCGGCGCTCCCGGTCCTCGACGCTGGATGTCACTGCAGGACCGGGGACGCGGCGGGAGCGGAGCATCCGTCCTGCGGGTCCTCCTGCCTCCTCTGCGAAAACAAACAAAAACCCCGACAAAACCAGGGAGAAACGGGGATCTGAGATGCCCTGCACTGCCTGCAAGGAACACGAAAGTGTAATGTATTTTTCTGTCTTGGAAACTGGTGAATTGCAGAAGATGGCAAGTGCAAAAAAGCCAGCTTTTTTTGTAGAAGGAATCTTTATGATTCATGTTGCAAGATACTGCTTTTTTACATCCTGGAGGCTTTTAGAGAACTTGCTCAGAGAAAATAAGATTTACAGATTATGGGATACTAGTGTGTTTATTTACTACTGTGTTCAATACAGTCAAATACAAGACTCGGAGCTTTGTTAATTTTTGAACTTCATCTACAGTTTTTTACTGAAAGTAAACCAAACTGATCTCAACTTGTAACATTTATTTTATTTTATTTTTTATTTCATTTCATTTCATTTTATATATTCTCCACTTTCCATTTTCCATGCCTTCATGTATCTTTCCTATCTGTATTTCCCATCATCAAAACTCACTTTCACTCACTCTTTGTGCACATTTTCAGTATTTTAAAAAAACCCTCTTCACTCTTTTCTAATTTTCTTTCTAACTCTTTTCTTTCTTCCTTGTGTTCTGTTTCTGGATGCAACATGACCTTTAGGCTTTGGGTTTTTTTCAGCTGGATTTTCTTTTCTGTCATGTTTCTCTTCACTCTGTTGTGTTAAACATTTTACTCTGCCCACCTTTTTCCATGGTTCATCCAACTACAATCTCCCTTCCTCTTCCTCCCCCCTTGCTTTTCTTTTCCTGTCTTACTCCTGTTTTGTGTTCCCTCTGAATGTCATCTTTTCTCATTATTTTTTCTTACCTGTTTTGTCCCTTTATTCTTCTGTTTCGGTCAGCTGAACTCTCCTCATCCTTACTTCACATCTCTTTGAAAAAGTACATGTGTATTTTTGGACTCTTTATTTTCTCTTCAGTTCAGGGAAAGGGGAAAAGGACATGCAGTGACATACTACTGCCTGGCCAACAATTTTTGCCACTGCCATCAGGTCTGACTTTGGCTGCAGTTAGGTACTGCAAAGTTGTGGTTTCCAGTACAGCTGGTAGAATAACGTCTTACAACCCAGAATGTGAATTCAGCCTCCTTTGCTTACTGGCCTTCTTTCTAAGTTGATTCTGTTTTTCTCTTAGAAGCTTTATTATTCCTTATTGTTAACAGTGGAGTCTATATAGGAACATATATCATGTATGCACCAAATGTCTTCATTCAATTTAAGTGGTTGAAACCAAATAATCAGTAGGTATCAGAGTGAACATATGACACACAGACAGGTGATAAGGGCAGGCACACCCAGTTATGAATGAAAAAATGCTTCTTCAAAATGTTTCATACCACTATCCCACAACTAATTGCTCAGTTAAGACATATAAAGTATCTTGAAAAGACCTAAGCCTGGAAGCTGAAATTGCAGACTCAAATGGAAGCTAACAGTGTGCAAGTAAATGAAAACCTTGGGTTTACAGCTTCTTACACATGTCCCAGTGGTCTCTTGCCTTGCTAACATCTTTCTATGCTGTGAGTGCTAACTAGTTTTCTTTCAAGCTGACTAATCCATGTTATAATCACTAGTCTAAACTGATAAAAATTATTTCTAACAATTGCCCAGCACGGATTTTACTGTTTCTTATGATGTCTGATAGAGAAGGCTCAAGCCTGAAAGCTTGCATATTATTTCCAAACATAGCAAATCATTAGGCCAAATCCCCCTACAACCTTGGTTATCTTCTCTTTAGACCATCATTGCTACAATACCACCAATATTTGCTTATTTATAACTTCACATGGAAGAGTTTGGACATAATCTTTTATGACTACAGGCTCTTTACTGAATTTTTCGGTTTAGCTATTTGTTCTTTCTTAATTGGGATTGCTGATTAGCCTCTAGCACAAGGCATTGTTTTTGCTCACCCACCAGACGACCGATCAGACAATGAAAGATAATGCGTACAAATAATTCAGCTGTGCTCATAAAGCGAGTTGCAACACATAACGATACAGCTCCATTCCCGTCCTGTTTGAAGACTTAATGGGTGAACACCTCCTTCTCTTCCTTTGTCGTGCTCCTCAGTGAAAATCATTGCAGCTCTTAGGCTTCTTGTTATTCATGTAAATGTTTTTAGCTCAAAGGAGAAGGGTTTTTTGGCATCGCCAGAGTGTTTCAGAAGAGCCTTTGTTAGAGTGGGTATACTGGACCAGATAGAAGCAAGAATCAGCCGTATCAGAGTACAAACTACAGTATGGGATAAATTGCCCTCTCAAGCCGAAATAGTTAGTGTTAAGCTTGTGTCCTGAAAACCAAGGCTTTTTCTCCTTCCAGCAATCTTTCCCTTAGTGTTTGTTAATGGTGGCTCTCGATACTTTTATAAATCATTTAAATATTAACTTTTTGAGTCCTGGTAACATCATCTGCCACTGTTCAAGCAGGTCTAGCTTCTGGGTGGGTTGTCCTTGAAGTTCAGGGGTACACTGTGACAGGCAGTCTATCATCAAACAACATTTCTGGGCACTGTAGCAACAACCCCACATTGAGCACTGCTGCATGGTGAATGATATACACACTCAACTGAATGTAAAATGAAATTAAGGTTCCGTTTTTTAAGTGTTTCTGATTAGTGCAGTGATGTAGCCCAAAGAGTCCCAAAGGCAGGATCACCAGCGAAGTAAATCTACCCTAATTAATATATTGCAGGTAGACCAACTGTAAATTTGGATTACACTGGAAGCATACTTTTTGATGTACTAGCCTCATAAAAAGCTGATGGGACTGTGCAGGGGCTGGCATATTCCCACTTGCTGCTCGCTCTCTTTGCTCAGCAGGCTGCTAGTCACCCATAAATGAGGCAAATAAACTCTGCCTTCTCTGATGTTGTTTTAAGCACATTTGTTGTTGCTAAAGCAGCATGGTGTAGTTTAGTGGGACTCAGCAGAGAACCCAGATCAGGCACTGCAAGACATAAGGGTATAAGACATAGCTTACCTTTAGCTCAGGATACCTTGCCGTGCAACTAGGAGATGAATTCAGAAAAGAGGTTAAAAGAACATGCCAAGACTCCTCCAGCTGTGAAACAGCCCCTTTCCCTCCCCCCCCCCTTTTTCTTTTTCATTTTCTTTCTCTCTCTCTCCTTCTCCCTTCCTCGCTCCCTCTTGCTCTGGCTCCCCCCTCCCCAGCCTGCAGCTGGTAATAGTTTACTGGGCATGTTGCTGTGTTAATACCTTGTTAAGGCTGTTTCAGCTGCTGGGTCTTTGAGAGGTCAGTGTCAGGACTGTTTTACTGTGAACCCTTGATGTGCAGGGTAAAGCTGGGGACAGGTAGAGCTTCCACCCTCTCACACCGCGGGGAGCCGAGCTGCTGCAGGCACCCCCTCCCGCAGAGCCCTGCCGCTGGCAGCACAGGCAATAAAAAATAATATGTTTCTGGTCAAAAGTAATTAGGGCAACTTAAAGAAGCACTTATATTAATGGACTAGACATAACATCACCAGCATTGCTCGGTATTTCTCAATTCAGCGTGGTAAGGCTGCAGGTGTTAAAGAGCTGTTGAATGCTGTTGTCTGTGCAATTCTGGCAGGTAGCAAAAATCGTTCTGCAGCGCGTAAAGTAAAAGCAAAAATAGGAGTATACTATTAAAAATATAAAATGCTAGTACATTTGTACTTCTGGCATTACATCACCAGTGTCTGAGTCTGCCGGGCTTCTAGCACAAGGAGATAGTATTAGGGGTAAGCCAACGGCAAGGTTTGAAAAGGCAGGATTGAGCTGTTGTTTCTCAGTTTAAGAAAATATTTTCTATTTTCTAATAGAAGTTGTTTGAAAAAATATCTATTACTTACACTGTGAGAAAGAAAGAAAAGAAAGATCTATTTTAGAGGCCAAATGCAAGAAAAAAAAAAAATCCACTTTGCATTCATAGTATTTCTAGCACAGAGGTGAAAAAAGGGTGGCTTAAAACACAGCAGTTTTCCTTTTTTCTTTTTCTGGTTAGTTTTAACACACAGGTTGAGTGGTCAATTTTTGCACTCAATTGGTTGCGAGGTTAATCATAGGCCAGGCATATTTATGGTTTTGTAATTCCAGCTTTATTCACTGGCTCTGCCTACATTTTTAAAGATCTGTTTATTTCATAATATATAATTAAGGAAAATTAATTCCCATTAGTTATTTATTAATGAGGAATACATGAGAACCAGTGTAACATTTATATTGTGTTCAGTGTGTGCATGCATATCCTGAAAGGCAGGAATGTAACTACTACTCAAAATTAGGGAATAGGCTCTCTGAAAGTCTTCTACTGGATCTGTTTTTAATTGTCATATGAATCAATATTTCACTTTCAGAAACAGAACTGGAAATATAGCTCAGGTATAGTCATACATTCTACAATTTTATATTTCCCTTTCATTTTCCTAACTTCATGTTTGTTTATCAAAGGAGCTTTATTTTATCATGTAAGTATCCCAGCTATGCATATCACCTGTTCATGAGAAAAGAAAGGCGTAATACCCTTTAATATGAACATAACATAATCCTTCACTTTCTGCTAAGTACACGTGAGATGTAAGTTAAATTCGGCAGCAAAAGTACAACCCTGACCTAGACCCTTTGAGGAAAAGGCAAATTCTGAGAGATAAGCCCGGCAGTGTCCTTTGAACCCCAGCAGACATCGGCTCAAATGCTATGTAATCAAAATATATTCTGCTTCTGGGGGTGGGTAAACAAAATACTGAAGTTTGCTGAACAGCATGAACATCAGAAGTACTGGGCAATCTCAATTAGAAAGCATTCGGTTACCGGGTATCTGCAAGCGTGCATGCCAAAACAAGGTTATGGGAGGTTTTCAAGTCTCATGAATCTTGTCAGAAATTAACAAGAGAAAATCATTTTTTTTGTGGTATCAAGAAGCTAGAAATTACAGTAAATTCTAGTGCCTGCTATGATAGTCCATTCGGAGATAGAAGAGGGGGGATCAGGCAGAGAAAGCCTGCTAGTGTTTCTCGTTGATCGAATTGTTTAGCACAGGAAGAAAGGAAGTGATACTCATATGCCTCAGTAGTACATATTTGACAGGTTGCAGTAAAAATTGATGCTTTCATTCTTCTTTTTGAAAGTCCATTCAAGCTGTGGTGTTTCAACTGAACCTAGTTTTCTGTAATTTTAGCCAGTTGGTACATCTCTTTAAAAGGAATTTCAGAGGCATGAAGCAAAGCTGGAAATAAGACTTGCATTGCATTTGCAGTGGATCAAGTACCTGCTACAGATCAAGTAGGTGAATGTGCAAATGATTTGCATTTAGAAGCCTTTTGGTTATTTACTCGTACCTTTGTATGATTGATACGTGCAAACTAGGCTCATAACTGTACAATTATATTTTTTCAAAACTGTCTTCTGTCTCTCCCTCTTCTGTGGTTTGGAAGTTAGGGCTTGATGCTGTTGTTACAGCTCAGAAAGACAGGTTTTTGCTTGTTCTGCTTAAGAAAGTGTGTATCAGAGCAGTGACAAAATGCTTCCTTGTACGGTTAGTCTCATTCTGGTGGTCTTTTGTCTGTCACCAGCAATCTTCCACATCCTTCCCTTGTCAATTCCTCTTCCACTATCTCATCTATTGCATGAACGTGACCTCATCCAGAGCTATTTAGAACAGTATGTGCTCCCTCCCTTGTCTATTTTCTCTACACCAGTGATGATACTGGATGGGATGAGTGGGAGTAGCTTAAATGGAGGGCAGTAAAAAAAAAATAACAAAAAGTGCCACAGCACTTTTTGAGACTCTGGAAGTTTAGACTGAAAGAAAAACGGAAGGGGAAAAGTGATGTTCATAGCCCCCCTTTTATATTTTGGAAGAAAAAATTAACCAGCAGCAGCTAGAAAGGTAATGCAGAAAGGAGGTGATGAGAAATAAAACTGATTAAGGCCTGAGTAGACAAAAACGAGTGCTGCCGTTGCCTAAAGTGCTCATCCTTCCAAACCTTCCCATTCAATCAGCAGAGAAGACAGAACTATAGATAACCTCAGTAATAACATCTGTTCAGGATGGATGTCAAAGAATATTAACTGGAGGAGCTGCGAATGCTAAAATAGCTGAGTCCTGCTGGAGGTATGCCAACAAATGATAATGTGGCAGTCTCTTCAAGAATTAATATTCTTCAGGCACTAAGCTGTCCTTGTCTTGTATATCAGGTCTGGTGGCTAAGATGCTGTATCTCCCAAGACAAGACTGCATCAAGTAGATAGCGCATATGTGGCCAGAGAGGTCAAATAATCACTTTTTATGCCTTCTCATCAACTTGCTTTCTCTCCTGAATCTGGCAATTAAATAATTTTGTATCTCAGAAGTGACCATTTTTATGCTAATTCACTCAGTTAAAATAGGCAATTTTTAACATGGTTTGGGCATGGTATTTTGGTTACAAACTGGAATGATGCCAGCAATGAGATATGTTTTCTAACCATGAGCAGAGGAAATGGTTGCTGTTTAAATCCTTTAGTGTTATGAATATTTTACTGGAAAAACTTTGAACTGTTGCTAGAATTTGTTTCCTCTGAAACTGATATATTGGCACTGACAAAGTTATGATGGTCTTGGGTGATGTTAGGAAAGCTCTGGAAAATTACTCTGAACACAAAGAAAGTGCAAGGGGTAGACTACTTTTTGAGCATAAAACTGGGAATTTTATGCTTGACTCCTGATTCACTCTCTTGCTACTTTAGAAAAGTCATTAAAACATTAGACAATAAGTCAGCGAGCCTAGATTTCTATAGAAAGGAGAATGTGTACTGACTAGAGCTAAACAGACACTGGAATTCCTATCCTCTGGAAATTAAAAATAGTACCATTCAGAACTGCAACAAAAATGACATTTTGAAATTTTCCATGTAATGAAAATTCTGACATTTTGCTTAGAGAAGGTCAGAGTGACATTTCATTGTGCAATACTGAGAGTGTTTCTGAGGCTTCTTGGGTCATCTCCAATCGCCTGCCAGGTAGAAACCCGAGGATTTGTGGGTCCTGTGTAACGTGATGCTCCTGGGGTGCTGAGGGGCAAAGAGCTGGGACACGTGGTGTCTGCAGCAGCCTGCCTGACGGGTTGCCGCAAGGCCAGATGGACAGGCTGGCGGGACGCCAGGCAGATTCTTCTGAGTTTTATTGGGATTTAGCAACAACCAACATGTTCTTATCAAACATTTTGATTTTGATAAATCTGTATTTTAGAAAATCAGGACAAAACCTCTAACCACTTATGTTAGTAAAGTGCTTTGCTATCTGTGAGTAAACAATCTTGTAAACCAGCTAAAGATCCTTACTCTTTCTCATTTCCTGACCATGTTAGACATTACAGAACATGGCACTGCTTTTTAAGACAAATAGAGAAGTATGGGCTTTATAATTTTTTTTCTTCTAAATTTTAGGGTGATTTTACATTGGCTCAGTCATTCTGTGGCTGAATTCACTGCTCTTGGTCCCTCCATTACCTGGCTGTTGCCTTACCCTTTAGTTTCCTTTTTTTGCCAGTTGTGGCGTACAGTATATTTGGGATAATTCCAGAGGTTTAAGAGCCTCCTTTCCCATCTGCTTTCTTGAAACTGTGCAGTCTGAATCGGCACTGCCATCTGGGTAGGAATATGATCTTCTGATGGAATGGAATAATTTTATGTAAACTACGATGAATACATTATATGAATGGGAGACAGAGATGTCAATGAAAATCTAGCCCCACCCTTTGATTGGAGAAATCTTTCCCTTGCTAGAGCAACTAAACCATTTTCCATTCAGGTTGGTAGGTATTAAATAAAGCTCTTCCATTGAGATATACTTTCATAGAATCATATACTTTCACTTGCAGTCCTGGAAACTACAAAGTGGAAGTTACAAGGACATGAAAACTGCAAACGTGATCTATTTATGGTTGACCTATACACGCAACATCTCATCAGAAGCAATGTGGGAGTTGCTAGGTGTCACATCCTCTCCAGGACACTGATGTCAAATCCCCGATGCTGATATACAGTACAATTCAGTTCTGACATGAGGCAGAGGTTTTCAGCCTTTTTTGTAGCCTTTTCCTGCCTTTTTGTAAATTGCAGTGGAGAAGACTAGCAGAAAATCCATGTTTTGCCCTCCACAGCAGTCCCAGGGAACTTCATGCCCATATTTTTTGTGTTGTATTCCTACCCTTCCTTCCTGCCAGGTAAGGAACTGTGGATATAGGGCATACTTGATCCCCATGGTACTTGATCCTTCTCTTCCTATTGCAGAAATGTGCCTAATATTTCCAAGAACCAAGTTACATTTTAGCCCATAAGTAAAGGTAAAAAGTATAGGAAAAAATGCTGGTCCTGGTCTAGCCCTTTGACAGCCCATTAGACTGATTTCAGAGTACCTGATTTAGACTATTATACAACAGCTAAGCTCCACCCGGAGGACCAGATATCTTTATGAACAAAATACTTACTTCCATCCTCCAAATTCCACAACTTTTTTGGGGTGAAATTAATGCTAATAAATGTCTTCTAAATTATTTTAGTAAAAAGCAGTATAATACAGATAAGCTCCAGAGAATAGCTTAACAGAAAACCCAACCTTTAGTTTTCTGCTGAAGAAAAATGTGTATATTATCTATATACATTCTAATACTGTCCCTGTTTCATTGTGCTACTTGAACATTTTCAAAATTCTTTGCTACTTAATATATACAACATGTGCTATATAAAATTGGGTTTATTGATGGGGAGAATAATTGGCAATAGTTTAGCTTCATCACCCTGGTTTGGCAAGTAATAGTCTCTACTGGCTAAGTATTATGAAATGACCCAAATAATCTTATTTAGGTGTTTCTTTTGCTTCTAATGATATGTAACTCAATGGAAATTTGCAGTAATTTTGCAGGTTTTGACTTTGCTGTCTTTGTAGAATATGCTTCAAGAATTTCTGAATCAAACTGGTGCAGAATTTTTAAGGAATTGCAAAAAGTTATGTCATAAAAAGTTTTGCTGTCTTTTAATTACAGTAAACAACCAGCCTTATTTAAATTAATTAAGAACAAGAAAATAAATTATGGATAAGAAGTGAGATAGAGGTAACAAAAATATTAAGAGTGAAAAATGAGGGATATTGGGGAGACACTCCCCCCCCAATTACATCAAAGTAGTTATTTGTACTGGTCTTTTATATTTTCACAATGAAATTAGTAACACTTACCCAGAGAACTGAGGGAGAACTCAGCTCATTACCAAAAGCCAAAGTGGCTTTGCATGCACTTGCACATCACTTTCTACTTGAGAGAAATGTAAGAATGCTTCTGGAGATGTAATATAGTAATTTTGTTTTCTGTCACCTCACCTAAAAATGCACCAGGCTATTCTGCAGCAAAAAAATAAATCAAGCAAACAAATGAAAAAAAAATCTCAAGCCCTTTTTCAGAGGAGCCTCATTGATTAGTTTTAGGTATCTCTGAAGCAAGGAGAACTTGCACAAATGTTACCTCATCATGCTTATGGGCTGGCTATTCAAGTAGAATAAGGTAAAACAAGAAAACAAAACAATTTACAGCACAGGAATTGATTTCTGGTACTGCATGCCTGCATTCCCTTGTGCTTCCTGGGGAAACGGTGAGAAGTTTACTCTGGTAACTCAAAGACCTGTGCGTAGGCTGCTTTGATAGCACTGCTGACTTCAGTGAATTGGGATCCACAGAAGCCTCAGCTCCCTTTCAACTCCGTTGAGCTACAGAAACCTGTTGGGTAGTTCTGCTGGGGCACATTTGCTCTATGATATCTGCTAAAGCTATTTAGAGCTACAAGGGAAATTACAGCTGGTGACTAGAAGAGGTTTGAAGGCGAAGGTGTCTGTTATCCAGATATATAAATTCTGCTTTCATTCTCACAGAGGAGGTGACTTTCTGACCAGAAACTGGAGCAGCTGTTCCCAGTCCACTGACAGCATGGGAAGCACAGCCTTGCGAGGGTACCCAGGCTGCCTGGAGAGTGACTTCAGAGCTGGCTGGCTTTGAGCTGAGCATCTGTCCAAAGACTCCCGAAAGCTGGAAGCTGTAGTCTGCTGCTCCCTTAGAAACCCAGTGAATCCTTCATCAGCCTTTCTTTAGTCAAGCAACACTGTTATGCTCCAGAGCATTTAAATAAAAATTTTAAAGTCCTGACTGCTTAGTAATTTCATTAAACCATTTACCTTCCTGTGAGGCGTGTGAGGGTGCTGATGGAAGAGGGGGGAAGAGGATGCTGCTATTGCTTGTTGAGATTGTCATAATTTATAGGCAGTACAGAATCAGTTCATCATTTCAAAGTCTAAATAGGGTAAATTCTGCAGGTTTCAGATTAATGGCTTTGAACATGTGATACAGCAGATGATGAAGAATAGAGGTGTGTGCTTTTTGGTGAGATGGCTACCCAAACTCAGGCACTCTTGGAATCCATTATGGGATTTCAGCAAAAAATAATAAAAACCAGGAATGGGCAGATGTGCAACAGAACCCCTCCTGAGTTTCTCTCTTCTCTTCCGATTGTGATCACACCTTAGAGGGATTAGGAGTTTAAAAAATATAGCAGGATGGCCACCTCAAATTTGTTTTCCTCTTTCTGAGTGTTTTCTGAAAATAATGGTTCTGTTTTACTCTTTTTACAAAAATCACAATGTAGAGGAGATTTTACCAAAGGTATTTGAAGTTAGTCTGACCTTCTGGTGAAGGACTTTCGTATTTAAGACTGGCTGACTGCTCTTGGAGTGACTGGTGAGTATAATCTGGAACAGTTTCCATGTGTTGTTGCTGCTAATGTTCAGTAAGTATTAAAAAAAATTATTCTTGGCAGAAAATGACACAACAATTGTTCACTTGGCATTGGACACACTAAATGCCCAGCAAGTGAGTACCAATATAGATTCAGTAAGGAATATCAGAGCTGCTATTTTAGCAATGGTTGTTATTCTGATGGCAAAAGTAAATACGGATATCTTCAGTGCTGAGACATCACGAGTGATCCAAAGGCTACAGGACTTTGATTTGCTCTCTATGCTGCCTAGAAAGGGTCAGGTTTAGTAGCACTAGGAGTAAAAAAAACATGTGGAAGAGGGAGAGGCAACTGCGTGAACTCCAAATGCCTATCATTCAAATTATTTTGACAATAAACCAAACTGGGCAGAGGATATGCAAAAGAAAAGACTTCCTTACACAGAGGAGGTGATTTCTTGCAGAAAGCAGATTACATGATTCCTGGAAGGTTTGAATTATGATAATTCAGCATCAGACAAAATATCTGAAGTTCTTTTTAATGTTAGAAAGAATTATGCAGAAAAGCATAAAACTTAAAATGGAAGAAATTCACCTTCTGTTTCCAAGATAAGAATGTTCCTGAAAAGCTTATATTATATATTTATTAACAGAGAGTTCACAGATGGCTTCCCTAGCAGTTCACTTTGCAGACACACATTGCTGACTTCATGAGCTAATAGAAAGAAAACCCTTTTTCTGCATACCTAGCCTATAGTGGTTAGATTTACTAGAGAATGATGCACATAATCCCCATATATAAACCAGTCAAGGGATATTTTCTGCAAGCTTAAGTGCCTCACATGATTTTTTTTTTTTTTTCCCCAACCAAAGGCTAGTAACTTTGGCTTACAAGATTACTGAACTTTGTGTTCTAGTTCTTGCCATTAATTCATTCCAGAACTGGTAAAATACAGGGTGCTGGCATGTATTTTTCTTTCCAGTTCTTCAGTGAATGAATGTCCTCTTCTCTGCATCAGAAGATATGGTCTCAGCAAGGATGTTCCTCATCGCACTGGGAGAAGTAAATACTGGAGTACGTGATTTAATTCATCATACTTCCGTGTTTGTCTGAAAAAAGCAGAGGCATCCACACTTTATTTTAGGGCCAGATCATGAACTAGAATAAATCAGCATAGCTCTGGTGACTTCACATGATTTCAGATGACACAAGTGGTAGTCCATGAAACAAACAGAAGCTGGATTTGTTGCACATCAATTCTACAATACTGAAAGAAAATAATAGCTTCAGAAGGTAATGTGCTGATGAGGAGACAAAGGAAAGGCCTATAAGTTTGCATGGCTTCCTTAGGAGCTATCAGACACATTTGCAAAACCATTTTTCAAGTAGTATGAGCTTTTCACTTTAATTGGAGCTATTATTTGCGGACAAAAGTTTTGCTCATGGAGGAAGAGAAAAAGGTGTGATGCGTAGTATCAGAAGGAGATAAGGATCTTTATAAAAGAAGGCATAGAAGGACAGAAGCATAATTAAGCTGGACTGACTGGGAAGGTCATGATAGAATAACAGGTATCAAAGGATGCAAAAGCAGAGAAGCGTTGGCATGGTGACTGGGAGGCATTTTAGTATTAAATATAGTACATTTCAGATGAAAACATAGAATATCAGCCTGATCACAAATAGTGCTGGGTTTTCAGTGATTCACATTACCAAACCATAAAGGAAAACCTTGGAGTTCTGCAGTACTAAATAAGAATTTTGTTTATAACTTTTTTAAATTTTATAGATTTGGGGGGCTTGTAGTGACTACTGTTACCTTCCATATATCATTGTCATTGTTTTTCCACCAGGTTACTCTTACTGTTTTCCCTTACAGTCTTTTAAAAAGTAGATTCCTGTTTTCTTTTAAACCATCATAGTCTCCTGTTATTATTGTTGTATTATTGTGCCTAATTAGAAGATGCTGTGCTCCATCCTCCAATTTGAGCAGTATGTCAGTCATCTCTGAAGACCAGGGAACAGTTACATAAAAAATCTGCCTTTACTTACGCATGGTTAATATCATGTTTTTCATTGTTTCCAAACAGTATTTTGAAAATAGTTGTTTATAGCTCTGGTGACTTTGAAAGCTTTGTTTTTTAAAGGACATGCATGGTAAAATAGAGACTTGTTCATCCATCTGTGAACCATAAAAAAGAAAATTAGCAAAGTGATGAAATCTCTCTCTTACCTGATATCAGTTCTTAATGGTCTTTATAAATTTACTGAAAGTCTGGTTGGGAGACAAAGCTTGTGATGTGTTCCCTGCACCAAATTATTTTATTTCAAACCCGGTCAGCCTAGTTAGTCAAGTTTGGGACTCCATTTTAAGTGAGTGGGTGCTCTAGCTCCCAGGTGTCTACTGACTATTGTTACAGTAAAATTCAGCTACAAAAAAGTAGACTTATCTAGGCAGACTTTGAGATATTTGTGTGTGTCATTGATACTTAATCTGTATTTACATGCTGGCGAGTTAGGCTGCAGCTGACTTGCATTGTTCATAGACGAGACAAAATGCATAGGCTCTGTAGGTTTAACAGTGCGTTACACGCGCACCCAGAGGAATCCCATCACAGTTGACTCCTTAGAATCGTAGTGCTTTGCTGAAAATGCAGATGATCAAGGTTTTAGCTCTGGAGGTCCTGTAAGAGTTGTATTTCAGTGTAAACTGCTGCTGTCATTTTTCATTTTCCTTCTGAACAGCCGGAAATATTTCGATGTTGCATTTACAAAAGCTTATAACCTTCATAATTTTATTTTCCTTGTGCATGTATGTATGTGTGTGTGTGTGTGCATGTGCATCCATGAGAAATCTGTCCAAATAGCTGTTTGGTGCCTTTTTCACACTAGTGTTCTTTATCAGGACTGTCTCTTCAGGATTTGAAGTGATACTCATTCAACCAAAGCTGTGGCAGAGATGTTGTAACTAGCTGTACTGGGTTTGTGTGGAAAGGTTTTGGTAGCGGGGGGGCTACAGCGGTGGCTTCTGTGAGAAGCTGCTGGAAGCTTCCCCTATGTCCCATGGAGCCAATGCCAGACGGCTCCAAGACAGACCCACTGCTGGCCAAGGCCGAGCCCATCAGCAGTGGTGGTAGCGCCTGTGGGATGACATATTTAAGGATGGAAGAAAGAACTGCACAACAACCTGCAGCCAGGAGAGAGGAGTGAGAGCATGTGAGAGCCCCAGCCCTGCAGACCCCCAGGTCAGCGCAGAAGGAGGGGGAGGAGATGCTCCAGGTGCCGGAGCAGAGATTCCCCTGCAGCCCGTGGGGAAGACCATGGTGAGGCAGGCTGTCCCCCTGCAGCCCAGGGAGGTCCACGGGGGAGCAGATCTCCACCTGCAGCCCGGGGAGGACCCCATGCCAGAGCAGGGGGATGCCCGAAGGAGGCTGGGACCCCGTGGGAAGCCTGCGCTGGAGCAGGCTCCTGGCAGGACCTGTGGTCCCGTGGAGAGAAGAGCCCATGCTGGAGCAGGTTTTCTGGCAGGACTTGTGACCCTGTGGGGGACCCACGCTGGAGCAGTCTGTGCCTGAAGGACTGCAGCCCGTGGGAGGGACCCACGCTGGAGCAGTTTGTGAAGAACTGCAGCCCGTGGGAAGGACCCATGACGGAGAAGTTCATGAAGGACTGTCTCCTGTGGGTGGGACTTGATGATGGAGCAGAGGAAGAGTACGAAGAGGAAGGATTAGCAGGGACAACACATTATGAACTGACCACAACTCCTGTTCCCAGTCCCCCTGCACTGCTGGGGGGGAGGAGGTGGAGAAAATCAGGAGTGGAGTTGGGCCGGGAAGGAGGGAAGGGTGGGGGGAAGGTGTTTTAAGATTTGGTTTTATTTCTAATTACCCTGATCTAATTGGATTGGTAAAAAATTAAATTAATTTTCCCCAAGTCGAGTCTGTTTTGCCCGTGACAGTAATTGGTGAGTGATGACTCCCTGTCCTTACCTCAACCCATGAGCCTTTTTTTATATTTTCTCTCCTCTGTCCAGCTGAGGAGGGGAGTGGTAGAGTGGCTTGGTGGGCACCTGTCATCCAGCCAGGGTCAACCCACCACACTAGCATCAGGTCAGCTCAGTCTGTTAGATTTGAAAGGCAGCCACTTCATTGCACACTTACAAATTATTAACAAGGTTTTGTGTTTAAGCTCAGTTGGGATGTCTCTAGGTCCTGTTTTTGTGCCTAGATTCTCTTTCTTAGCTTTTGTCTTGCCTGGCTAAGTTTGGTTAAACCTGTAACTTCTGTGGTATAAATACTAAAGTACATTTAACTTTCAAATATTCTCCATTGTGGTGTTTCCTCAAAAAACCCACCACAAACCTCTGATCCAATCTTCTCTTTCTTTTTTTTTCCTTTAAAGTAGGCTTTTTTTTTTCCTCTTTCAATGTGCAGATGTTGTTTTTCTTATCGTATCATGTGTGATAATGACATTTTCAGCTCTATAGTACACAAGTGTGGGGCTTATGCAGTGTGTTTACATTTGATAGGGAAGAGAATTCCATGTAACTAAAGTATTGTAAAATTGATTTCCTCTCTGTCTCCAGGTATTTTTCTGTCTCTTTTTAAAGCTAACTTACTCTGCGATGCTAAACCAATTTGTAGGCATAAAATCTGACAGCAGAAGGCTTTAATATAGTAATATGTACATGTATTTTTTATCTAAATAGACAGATAGATTAGGTATCTATCTGTCTATCTGATCTATCTAGATGGATATGTTGTGAAGGGTTTTAGTCCTTTTTCACATTTGTAACCATGAGATGGTTATTTTCTTACAGGTTTATGGGTTAATTCAGGTTGGAAGGGATCTTAAGAAATCATGTAGTCCAACCTCCTGTTCAAAAACGCAGCTGTAAGGTCAAAATTGTCAGGGGCTTTAGTCTTGTCTTGAAAACCTCCAAGGATGGAAACTGCACAACCTCTTACACTGCTTGACTGTCCTTGTGGTGAAAGATATTTCTTTATACCCAGTTGGAACCTCTCTTGCTTCAATTTATACCTATTGCGTCTCATCCTCCTACCATGGACCATTCCATGATAACTTCCACGATTCTTCTGACAACCTCCAGAGAGGTACTAGAAGGCTGCTATTAGGCTCCTCTAACCCACACTTTTCTCCAGGATGAAGAAGCCCAGTTTCCTCAGGCTGTCCTCACAGGGCATGTGCTCCATCCAGCCCCTGACTATAGTGGTGGCCCTCCACTGAATGCACTCTACTTTAATCAATGTTATTCTTTCATTGTGGTACACAAAGCTGTGTGTAATATTCCAGATGTGGTCTAGCAAGTGCCGAGTAGAGGGGAAACAATAATTTGCTTGATCTATTGGCTATGCTGTTGTGAATACTGCCCAGGAGACAGTAGGCTTGCTTTGTTGCTGGGGCACACTGCTGACTCACGTTCAGCTTGGTGTTTACCAGGATCCCCAGATCCTTTTCAGCAGAGCTGGTTGCCAGCCAGTCAATCTCCAGCCTGTAGTGTTGCAAGCGATTCTTCCTTTCCATGTGCAGGACTTTGCTGAATTCCACAGGGTTTCTACATGCTGTTAACTCCATCCCATCTTAAGTGTCTCTGTATGATGGCCCTGTCCTCAAGCTTTTCATACGGTCCCACCAATTTGGTGTCATCTGCAGCCTTGAAGAGGGTACGGTCCAATCTCTCCTCCAGGTCATTGATAAAAGTATTGAACAGGACAGGTCTCAGAAGATACCACTATAGTACTCCTTTTGTTATTAACATCCAGATAGAACATAACGCATTAATGAATACCCTCTGAGCCCGACCATACAACCCTCTGGTTTTCCACCTACCAAGACCATAACATCCTACCTTGGAATGCAAGATCACTGTGGGAGACAGAGTTGAAAGCCTTCAAAAGCTGAGGTGAATGATGTCTACTGCTCTCCCGTCATCTATGGATCCCATCACTTTGTCATAGTAAGGAATCAGGTTGGTCTGGCATGATCTATCCTTGGTAAATCCATGCTGGTTGTTCCCAGTCACCTTATTCTCTGTAGCAAGACCAAAAATGTGTTCCAAGAGACTTTGTTCAATTATTTTCCTGACTGATTAAGGCTTACTGACCCTCAAAGTCCCCTTTTTTGGCCTTTTTTGAAGATGGCTGTGATGTTTACCCATTTCCAGTTGTCAGGGATCTCCCCTGATCTCCTCTACCTTTTGAAGATGATAGAGAGTGGTCTTGCAAGGACATCAACCAGTTCTCTCCACTTTCTCTTGGATGCATCCTGTCTAGACCTGTGGATTTATATTTCTCCAGTGGATAGTGTTCTTTCCAGTAAACTCGATCCTCACCCACATTAGTTCTTCTCCTTGAACCCTATCTCTAAGCATGGAGGCTTGGGAGACCTTGATGGTGATAACTGAGGCAAGGAAGGCATTGAGTACCTCATCCTCATCTGTGTCTGCTCTTGGAAATCATCCACCCCCTACAGCAATGTCCCTACTTTTTCCTTGTTCAGCCATTTACTGCTGTTGTAAAGTAGAAGCTCTTCTTTTGCCTTCGACACTCCCTGCAAGTCTCCAGTTAAGCTGGGGTTTTCTTAACAACATCCTAATATGGTGCCCAGGTAATGTTTCCAAATTTCTTCTTTGTAGCTTGTCCTTGCTTCATCCTCCTGTACACTGCACCTTTGCACTGGAGCTCTGTCATGAGTTACCCACCAAGGCAGGCTGGTCTCCTTATTTGTCTGCTTCTTTTCCAGACTATTGGGTTAGACTATTCTTGCACTTGAATGTTGCTGTCCTTAAAGACCTACAGCTTCCCTGAGGTCTTCTTCTTTCATGTTCCCAGGACCAACATATCCAATAACACTGCTGACATTTCTTGTTGCAGAACCACAACGGGATTTGTGGTATACCTTATTGAGCAAGTGGCTTTTTCCTTGTTTACAACTGATTTCTTGTATTACTTGTTATGTGAATGTCAAGTTTTAAAATGTAATAATCACTTAACATCATTTGAACCTTAATATTCCCTGGCTGAGAAGGCACTGAAGCTATGTGCAAATAAAATGTGCTTGTGCTGCCTAATTCCTATCAGAGTTACGGCACTGTTCCACAGTATCTCTGCTGGATGAACCAGAACTGGCACATCCATTGATTTCTACCAGCTGTTTTCTGCCAATTCCAGTTCCTGACAGGTAGCAAGCTGTGTAGCTGGCAGGAAAGAATCTCAAACAGTTCAAATATGCCCCAGGGAGGGCAATTGCTTACCCTAAACCCATCAAGGAATCGCTATTATGCTTTGCAAGATACATATACATTTGCCACATCTGTCTCCTATTACTTGTACTCGGAACTGACAAAGGACTGAGACAAACATGTGCATTTTTAATACTGTGCAAGAACAAGGTGCTTGTAAAAGACAAAAGTAGACATCTCGGTGAATAATTTCATAATGAAACTTTTTTTGTATATTCTGTGAAATGTTTCTGTAGCTGATCTATACTTTAACTATAAAAGACCAAATAATCCATTTAAATACCAAGACAACCTATTCAAGTACTTTAAATCTAAATTTGTTCATTTTCATCTGGTGCTTTGACAGTCTTACAACATAGTACAAGCAGCCTTAATCTGGGGACCTGCTGCCTTCTTCAGTTCCTTTCTGATTTCTCTGAAAGCTGTCCTCCCAAAGATTGAACCAACCAGAGGATGCTGTAAAATGCTTTCTGAAACATTAATGGATTTGGAGCAAGCTGCCATAGCTTGACAAGATACCTCGCCTCAGATGAACTATGCAACTGACCATTTTCAGGCTCCTAGCTCATTTCAAATGGAAAGAGCTTTGCCTTTGCTTTTGTAACGAGGTAACAGCATCCGTGTTATTAGTTAATGCAGGCAGATGATAACTGGTAAATTTTTAAGCCATGACAACACAGTTCCTTGTGATTCCCTGTTTTTCTGTGTTGCTTCAGGAAAAAGTGAGGTGATAAACTTGGAAGATGTTTTGTGCCCATAGTCTCTTTGGAAGTGAATAGGAGATGAAGGATGAATAGTAAAGTGAGCTTTATTAGGTAAAGCAGAGACGTGTTCTGGTGGAAATATTAATATGTCTCTGTGGGAGACCTTATTTTGGTACTAGTCTTACAGGTCTCAAAACCTGTCCGGTAAGTGCACTTTTAAGATCTTGAATCAGCTGACAGCCATTAGTATAAATTTCCGTTTCATCTCCAACCCGAAATTACACTACAAGATCAGGCATTTGAAGTAGAAATATGCAGGTGCTGGATCTAGCAGGTCAGTATTTGGTATTATGCAGAAGAAAGATATTTGGAAAGCTGCCTGTTGGCTTCATTTAGAGCTGTTCATGTTCAGAGGTCCAACATTTGTAAGTAATGTGGATTTTTTTTCTTTTTTTCTTTTTTTTTTTTTTGCTTGAAGGCTAAGCAGAGAGTACAGATGCTCACTTTGTAACTGATTTGGAGTGACAGGGGTTTAGTGTAGCCCTGCAGTTACTGACCTGAAGCATTCATGATTCTGTGCCTTAAGCAAGAAGGAATAAATTATTCTACTACCTTTCACTGTCATTTTAAATCTGTAAAGGAACTGTGCAGTATAAAAACTTTAAGACTGTGATTCTATTGTTAACATATGATTTCTTTAAATGAGCTATCAAAGATTAAAACAAGCTGTTGCCCAGTGCAAGTGTTGTTATTATTTTTTCAATCAGAAACTAATAAAACATTTTATAACGGGATTCTAAAGTGTATTTGTTAATTACAGTGATCATATAGTCTTTCAAATGCTAATGGTCTGACTCAAATTTCACTTTGTTTAGTTTTGTTAGAAGTTATGATTAAAGAATGGTATAGCTTTATAGTTGTTTTACTGCCATCTGTGTGCACCAGGCAATAACTATGTACAGATGGTTGTGATTCAGAGACAGGTTGCCACATGCAAAAAAAGTATGTTTCAGTTATTTTAATAAGATTTATTGCAGCAGTCACAGTTAAATGCTTGAACCTTAATGATAATTGCTACTAATCCTTCAAGAAAAATGATCAGAGTTCAGTAAACCACAAGGAGCAGATTTTGCTGTAAACTTCAGAAACATCTCACCGCAAAGGTATGCTTCATGTTTTCATTTTGTATTTGCTCCTCCTCCACTTTCCTTCTTGATCATTTATTCCCATACCTTCGCTCTTCCAGCATTTGGTATGAAAAGGCAAGAGATCATTCTCTCATCCTCTATTTTCCTTCCCAGGTATCAATACTGATTTATGTTGAAACATTTGGAGACTCCTGAAGTAATTTAAATAAATGGGAATGAAACTGATAGTAAAACCAGACGATATCTCACAGAACTCTGAATACCTTTGTATTAGTGATTGGGTCACATTCAAACCCCAAACATGACCTTTTGCTTCTATTTCCACAATGGAAGCAGTGATTTGGATTCTGTATTTGGGCTGGCAATTTACACCCATACTTGACTTCTGTACTCAGTAGTGACTTCTGGAATATGATAGTCCAGGCCAAGACTTAGAGAAGTATCTTAAGGATTTGCAGATTGATACCCTTTGTAAAATGATAAGCTGAAAAAAAATCTTGTGTGTGGTCTCACAAGAGTATAGCTAGAATATGAATTTGTGTCTAAAGAGGTTTTTCAGCCTAAACACTTCAATGCTCCTAGGGGTCCTGTTCTTACTCTTGATTTTTAGCTTAGATTATTCTTTACCTTCTGTTGGATAGTGAGATTTTCAGCTAAATGCATATATGTGTGAGCATGCATAAATTAAGTGTGTGTGTGCATGCACACAGGGGTGTGTATGTATATATGTAGGTATATGTGTACATACATATGTAATGTGTATATATAGTATACCATACTAATAACAGATGGACTTAAATAGCCATTTGTTTTTAGACACCATTCTTGAGTTTTTCTTTCAATAGGATCCTCAGCTGGTTTTAATTCAGACCAGTACCAGTTTTTGTGTTTGGGACAATATCTGACATACAGCTGATAGAGAGAAGCACATGAGAGCCAGGAAAGGTCAGGATTCCAGAAAAGTTATGCCAATTTATTTTTATGTTCCTGTCATAGTCCAGTTTTCACTTGTGATGCTACCAAAATTTGGGATTATAATGCATACATGTATGATAGAAAAAGTGCCATAGGTACTAGACAACCATGTTGAAGATTTCAGGAAGAAACATGATCATTGTGACATGATTTTTCTGCTCGCTGCTGGTGTTCAGTTTGTTCTGTAAACTCTTATCACCAGCTATACCATGAACTGCCATAAGCAGTCACAGAGAAATCACAGTTACTATGGCCCTATTATTTACTAGGACCTGCTATACCCTTTGTATCAAGTGGTTCAGTAACAATCAGTTTTGCAAAGTAGTGGTTTTGTTAGTGTCTAAACTCTAATGTAATGAAAATAATTGGAGTAGCATGTAAAAGAAGGATGTTTTCCTTTTCCTGCTTCTTGTGTGTGACCTCTTTTTCTTTTGTGAGACTTTCTTGTTTTGCAGATGAATTTCAGGACTAGAAATAAAAAGAAAAAAAAAGGGAAAAAAAAGGGCAGCAAAAAATGACCTTTTCTCTCATCTTTCTGTATCTTGTGAAATACAGTTTTGCAGTGCCCCAAGGTGAGGAAGGTTGTCACTTTTTGTCTGTGTGCATTATTGTTCTCTGCCACCATGAAGTTGCATTTAAGTGGAAGGGTGCTAAATCCTATTTTCACTCAAGGATGTGATGAAACAGACTGAGAAGCCACCTCAGTTTCTGGATTGTTGACTTTCTTGTTGTTGGTTAAAAAAAAAAAACAAAACAATTACTAAAAAGGAAATTTTTAACAGTGTTCTGCCACCTTACAAAATTAAATATTTACAGGTACTTTGGGCTCCAGAATAATTCTTCTGAAATCCTCAGTTGCCTTAGGAGTAGTAAACATCTTATGCTGCTTTTTCAGACTGAGAATATTTAAAAATAAATATCTTAATGACAGTTATTGAAACCACTTAGACAATGTTTTGCTAGGCATTTTAATATTGTACACCATTTTTTATTAAAGATTATCCCTTGGATGAAAACTTAATGCATTTTTTTGCTGATACCTGTGACTGTTTAAATTAAAAAGCAGTATGAAGTGTTTAAACAGTCTTTGAACCCTCTAAAGGCATACCTGAAGAAGCTGGTGACTGGAGCAGCTTCAGGTTAATGATGGCAGAGTGTGGATCAGTCTTAGGGCTGCCTTATGGTCTTTGCCAACTGCCAGCACCTTCCAAAGGCTACTCCTGTAGTTATTGAGAGGTTTGGCTTTCCAGTCTGGAGAGGTGTGGAGGATCATGGAGTGGAGGAAGGGAATACTACTGACCCTGACAGGATTCCCAAGTGCCCAGGAATTAAACCATTTTTACGGCTGCTTTGGACCATTGAGCCACGCAGAGAAGCTGGAAGATGCCAAAGAAATGGCCTTGAGCTCCATTAGGAGTAAATGGTAAAATTGTGCTGTGTTTCCTTGGCCTCCTCCACATGACATGCTGCAGATCAGCAAATCTGTGGTAACAACCAGGCGAAGCAGGCTGTGCTTTGCACTAGGGTTAGCTGTGCCGTTAGGAGACAGCAGATCTGTTACTAGGAAGTTGTGGAAACACTGACTGTCCGACTGAAAATTTCCAGCCATACTGGCAATTGATCTTAAAGTTATATTCTAAGCAGGAATGTTTAAACCATTTTAAATGAACACGCAGGGGCTCCAGAGAAGAACTGCATCCCTTTCTGTCCTAGCCTTACCTGCTGTGTGTCTGTCTCTATGTACAATAGTCTATAAATATGTGTGAGCATCTGTTACTGTATTCCTTCCCGTCTTCCCTCCACAAGCCAAGATTTCCATAGTCTGCTGCCATGGCACTTGTATATGACATTTTGAATGCATGAAGTGCAAAAGCATGACATTTTGAATTAGAAATTAATTTAACAAACGTGTCTGTGGAAAAATGTTTGGATCCTCAAAATTTGTCAAATGATATTTTGAAAAGTTAAAAAGAAATTTCACAAAATGAACTGAGGAAACTTTAATGCAAAAGTTAAGGGGAAAAACGTTCACCACTTGAGAGGCATCATAAGCCTAACAGACAGGACATGAATCTGATGAACCACATTAGGCAAGTCACTACTTAGTGCTGCTGTTTAATTTCTGTTCATCCTTTCCTGTTTAAACTGTTTTGGGGCAAAGACACTCACAGTAGGGAATCTCCAATGGCAGCCCAGTCTCCATTGCAAACTTGATTGTAGTCATCCCTGCAAACTAAGGTAGTGTAATTAATAATTATTTACCATTTCTGAGTTGCTGTAGCAAGTTAAAAATAAGTTAGTTGAGGATGGGCAAAGTTGTCAAATTATGTAAGTATGCAGATGGAAATGATTTGCAAATTCAACTGGCTTGCAACAAAAATCAATGCAAATAAGTACATATATTTAGTTATACCACATGTCACATAAAAGCTCAAGACTGATGACCTTGGTTATTAGATTGGCCTGTTCTAGATGGAATAAAAACTAAGGCATCCCTGTATGCTATTTTAAATGTTAATTTTTTGCACTTTTTGAAAATGAAATTTTGGAAGGGACTAAATTATATGAACAAGTTCAAAGCTCAAAAGTGGGTGCCAGTCCTGTTTTTAGATCCACAAAAATGGAGGCTAATATTGTGCTAAGACCTAATTAAAACTATCAAGCTTCCTGCTGCTTGCAGGATTGGGGACAAATGGTGGCAGCAGATAAGGAAAATAGATAAAGAGTTTACATGTTAGGTGGTATGGGAGGTTTTTCTTCACATCTTGAAAGAAGGCAGTGTTTCTGCCTCTTCCTGGGACTCTCAATGTGCCCCACTCTAAGAATCTCTCTTACTACTCTGGGATGTCAGCCTGTAGACAGGATTTGGCCTCTTCACTACTGAAAACATAGGGAAGCAGTTGTCTGAGATTCAGAAGGCATCTCAGCCTCTATCTCTCTAAGAGGCAGAGATTAGGAAGAAAAAGATCTATTGTGTGTCTACTCTTTTGATCCTTTTTTCTTTCTGTAACTCAGGATTTCACAATGTGTTTTAGAATAAAGAGTTCCGATGAGAGTGTTAGGGTGATTTCACATTGGGGGATTTCTTCAGTGGAGGTCCTCTCCCAGGCTTCTGCACATTGCTAGGAATTGTTCTGTCACACTGTGGTCTGACATTTGATGCATGTGTAACATCAGCATCCCTCATTATTGCACAATGTACAGTGGAGTAATATATTCATGTTTATTAATTTAAAATCCTGTTTCCTATGAGCAGTAATATCACTTAGCTACAGTCATTTTCCACTTCATTTGGTATCCTACTAATTTTAACTGCATGAGACTATTTGCCAGTCTGGTAGCTAAACCTTATACCTCCTTTGTGTTTCTTTTAATTAAATTCTTTTTTTGTTAAAAGTACTGATGGAAGCATATAAGATTTTAATATCTGACCCTTTTGAGATCTCCTAATCTTAGCCAAAACATTTGCTTTGTCTCTGTATGCAGACTCTATGTACTTCACAAACTGTACACCTTCTCTGCAGGAGCACTGCTGGTCCTTTTTAGTTTCCTTTGACATCCAAGTTTCCTCTATCTTCCTGCACCAACCTCAGTCACAGAATCACAGAATGGTTGAGGTAGGAAGGGGCCGCTGGAGGTCATCTGGTCCAACCCCCCTGCTCAAGCAGGGTCACCTAGAGCTGATTGCCCAGCACTGTGTCCAGGTAGCTTTTGAATATCTCTGAGGATGGAAACTCCATGACCTCTCTGGGCAACCTGTTCCAGTGCTCCGTCAGCCTCACAGTAAAAAAAAGTGTTTCCTGATGTTCGGACGGAGCCTCCTGTGTTTCAATTTGTGCCCATTGTCTCTGGTCCTGTCACTGGGCACCACTGAAACCACCACCTGGCTCCATCCTCTGTGCACCTTCCCTTCAGGTGTTTCTATACCTGGATAAGATCCCCCTGAGCCTTCTCTTCTCCAAGTCTCCCAGCTCTCTCAGCTTCTCCTCATAGGAGACATGCTCCAGTCCCTTACTTACCTCAGTGACCATTCCTTGGACTTTGTCCAGTCTGTCCATGTCTCATACTGGGGAGCCCAGAACTGGACCCAGTGCTCCTGTCCAGCCACCAGTGTATCCCTGGTTCCTCTGTGTGCCTACTTTCACTACCCTCCTTTTGTATTTTTGTTGTTTGTGCTGTCTTCAAACAATTTTCTGTTTCTTCTCAGCAAACCATACCGTAAGCGAGATTGGAGAAGAGTCTAGAAGTCATCTAGAGCCTGTGATGTGGTCACTAGCAACTGACATGCAGATGAAAAGCAGAAGAAAGGCCAAGAAAACCTACAGAGAGACAAAGGAATGGTTTGATTATAAGACAAGCAAGAGATTTCAGTACCTGGGATGTTGAGAAAATATATATGTCAATGCAAATTGAAAAATGTATATAGAAATGTGCAAATTTTTCTTTTTTTTTTTTTTTACAGACCACATTCTTTTCATCTCTGCTTTTTTCCCCATGACCTAGCTCTTATCCTTATGTCATCAAGTAAAAGTTTATACTTTTACCACAAGTAAGCACTTTTGAAGCATTTTAAATGCCAGTATTTCAGGGTATTTGACAATCAAGTGGTTTTAGTTTCACCAACAATCTTGCTAGAGGAAGTTCATTTTTAAAAACAGGGTGTCAGAGGCAAAGGGAAGCTGTATGTCGCCCAAAGTTAAAACATTAAGTCTATGACAAAGAATTGCCAATAATGTAAAGCTCTGAATTCTTCTGAGCCAAGAAATGAATCTTTTCTGCTAAACTTATTAGAGGTAAGCATCCTGACTTCTGTTTCAAGAAAAATGTACTTAAACAGGGTCACACAGAGGTCGAAAAGCAAGCTCATTAAGTGTGGAAACTGGAGCAGCCTGCTCTGCATGTTCAGGATGTACAAGTATTCCAGAAAGGTACAAATTCATACGTCTTTGTGTGACAGCTGCCCAGAGAGTCGTGCTATTTTTTGTTTTCATTCTTCTTCTATACTGCATCTCTGCAAGATGGTGTCAGCTTTTCTGGATGTGGCTATTGTCCAGGACTTGCAAAACTGCTTCTGTTCCTCAGACTTGTTCCCCTCTGCCCAATCCTATTTATCAGGTTCTCTCTCATCCTTCTTTTGTATATTCACAAACAGGCTCAAGATCAAATTTAGTGTGTTAAAACTGAGTATCTGCACAGACAAAATTACCAAGGCTTTTTTGTTCCTGAAGATGTCATCAATGACAATTTGCTATGGTTGTTTTTGCAGTCTTGGAGGAGTTGAAGTTTTTCTGATTTTTCCTTGGTGAGTCTATTTGTAAATCCACCTACCACTGCCATTGTGACCAAAACAATATTTGGGTTCAGTCATTTTCTCCACAGGCTACTCCATCCCCCTCATCTCTGTTGTCAATGCTGTTTTCTTCCACTTCATCAAAAGCCTATCCTTTTACTGACCTTCCCATATCACGCCATCTTCCAGTTCTTTTTCTGGATTTGCACTGTATTTTTTTAAGGTCTCTGCACAGTTGTGTTTGGACCTACCTATCAGATCTCACTGCTTAGCCTTTATTTCTAGGTTCCCTTAATTTTTCCAGATCTTCTTTGGGTCCTTTGAGGTTTCTTCCAGGTTCCCCACAATGTATTCCCTAGTTTTGTAAGCCAAAACCTCCTTTCTCCTCATTTCTTCAGAAGACACACATCCCTTCCAATCCAAGTGTTATCAGTCAAAAGTTTTCTTTGCCCCATGATAGCATAAAACAGGAAATGAGAAGAGGATCCAGGCAAGAAAATCAAATAACGTAGTTGAGCTAACAGGAAATGTGAACGATTCCAATAAATTGTGTAAGTTTACAGTGGTAAGGTCTTCTCTTCTTGCCCTGTTCTACCTCATTGTTTTCATCTGGGTGACATATAAAATTAGATCATAAAGTCTTCCTGCAAGGATGGCATCTTTTATTTATTTTTTAATGCACCTAGCTCAGCATGTAAATAACCACATTGTAAAACATGTACAGTCATCGTCTTTTTTTTTATTTTTTTAAAAGAAACTTCCAGAAGAACCATGAATAATGTAAAACTTTATTTCACCTCTTGATTTTGAACTGGCTGTAAAATCTCATCTGTTCAAGTCTGCTTTCTCTAAAGCTATCTCTAAATGTCTTTGTGTTGTAAAAATTGTCATTGGTTTTGGACTTTTCAGAAATATTTTTTGTAATAGATTGACCTTAGCAGATTTTTGTCACAACACAGAACACATTTAACAAATTCTGCATTTAGGAAAAAAGCCACTGAAATACTATGAAGTGAAAATGACTTTTCACCAGTTAATATATGTCATTTGTTCTCAAAAAGGCTGTTACCATGAGCATAGGGACAACAAATTGGAAGGGACAACCTCCTTGTCCTTATATATTTCCACTCATTTTTCTTGTACATTATTTTGGAATTCATTGGCATAACCAGCTACTGTGATGCACAAAAAATAGCCAAGAATATAGGTCTGATCTGTGACAGTGTGGGCCCATGGACTGATGGTGATAAGGAGCACTTTGTTAACTTGAAGCAGGGAGGGAGAGGTGGATTGAGCCATTCTGTATTTGAATTGTTGGAACCCATCTTGGTAGAGTGAATGACTAGCTACTCAAAGTAAATTTGTTTATCTTTTGGATAGATGGTCATCCTCAGTGCTGTTGTCATTATCTAATAGAGATAATGTTTCAATGAGAGGTGAAAGGTGAATAAAAACAGTAGCATGGACTCTACTAAAGACAGACTAAAGACAGTGCCATGGCTCTGAAAGTGGCTCTGAAGTGGCTCCTGCTTCTAGCAATGCAAGCAAAACACATCATCATAGAAATCTACGTGGAAAGCCAAAAACGGCATTTCAATATGTATTTTTGGGGCACTGGGTTTCAGAAAATACTGCCAACAATCCAGAAAAGAAGGGAGAGAAGAGAGGAAGAAAGAAATGTGGACCACCATCCATAAGTTCAGGAGAGTCATTCTTTTTTTATGGAAAAAAATTATTACATTATACTATCTTAAATGAATGCTCTCTTACATCCTTCATTCATAGCAATTCCTGTTTTTCACATACTCTGTGTTGCTTGACAAGGTTTCCCCTGTTTTCTTTAGGTGCATTTATTCATTTTAAGAGTAACGAAGACTTAAATTTTCATTGCTGTAAACAACTTGTTGAAAAAGATATATTTAGTAAAAAATATACTAGACCTACAAGTTGTTCCTTTTTTCTTGCACAAAAATCAAATAAAAGTTTTTCTCAACTCCTGATTGACCATTCAAAATCATATATTTCAAAGCAAACTATGGTAATTGAAAGGGGACTTAAAAGCGATGTGGATGGAGTTTCAAATTAACAGGGAAAAAGTGTACAACATCCATGACAGCACTTCACTGAGTGCCCTGTAAAACTCAGTTTGCTGCTTACCTGAGGTGGCTGTCATAAAGGGGTCATCACTTTCAATGGAAAGCCATGTCTCAGATGGTGCTTCCAGAGATGATCAGTTCAGTGACAGTGATAGTCATTTTAGGAACTGCAGTATTATTGTTAAAGATGAGGAGGTATGATTTAATCTGCTTTGATTTATAGTTTAATCTATCAAATATAAAGATATTCAAGTATCTATCTCCAAATGGAAATGAAAAAATACCAAAAGGCAGCCTTTTGGCTGGCCAACTGGATGGGTAAAGATTTGTGCATTTTTTGGGAACCTGTTCTTCATAGCTTTCCACTGCAAATATATTCAATATGGACTGACACTGAATTTCCGAGGAAAGGAAGCCTTAAGCATTTTAAGGTATATGCAGTGCCATTGTATATCTGTGTTAACTTATACCATAAGTAGTAAAGCTGATATTTAATATTTGGCTCTATTCCAACTTCTGAGAGAAAAATTAGGGGAGATTGCAGCCTTAAATTCCAATTTACAAGTTTTTTGCCCTTTTTTTTTTCTTCTTTTTTGGGGTGGGGTGGGGGTGGTGTGGTGTGCCTGCATACATCCGTACTCTAAAGTATAGTTTTATGAAGTAATTCATACTTGTAAAGCAACCCAAGAGGCTTGAGTACTTTTAATAAGCTTTGTGTATTGGTAGGCATTATATTACACAAAGCATCCAAATCTTCTGGCTGTTACAACTGAAATACACATTCTGCTTAGACTATTTTTGTTTAAAAGGTTTATGGGGCTTTCACTTTCTTCCCCTCCTCCCATCCCTTTTCTCAATTATACTCTATGCTTGAGGCTTCTTAAGGCAAGCTGAGAGAATAATCTGCTCACTTCTAATTAATTTCAATGGGAACTGTGTGTGGCTAAATCCCTTAGTTTGAAAATATCAACCAGTTTTTCACCTGCACATACTTCCCTCTGTAGTTAGAGAGACTTAATTTGTCTTTGCCCTAACCTTACACCTCCTCTGGACTTGTGTAAGTAACTCCATAAGGCAAAGAGCAACAAAAAACAGGCCCAAAGGACATGAGGAGATTAAGATTTTTATGGAGAGAGTAGATGTTTTTGCAGTTTGTGCATCTTTTCTATGTGTGATTGCACTGCTTGACTTTTCTCTACAGCACTTCTATTCTGGAAGTTACTAGCAGGAAATAAACACCTTGGGGTTTTGACATGTTTTTAATGATGGAAGGAAGGTCAGAATGGATTGTCATTTATTTAGATATTTTCTAAAACAAACAAAACACAAGACAAAATATGATCCACTTATGCAGAAATGCCAGCCCATTTAGTAAAATTTTTTCAGTCATTTTCATACTCATTGTGCTTTTTTTTCTTCTTTCCCCACATTTTTTTTTTATCCCCACCTTCAAGTCTAAAAAGAAAACAATATGGTTCTGATCCATGCTCTCTCAACATTCAGTGGGAGGGAGAAAGACCATCAACCATCAAAAGTAAAGTCCCCAAACGTCTCACAGTCTGGAGGAGAGTCTTTATCTGACTGGCAGAAGTAAGGAAGGTTTTGCTTCGGCTTGGTAGGCTTTTTTGCTGTGTCATTTCTGGTATAAACCACTCTTACATCTTGAAACCGTCTCTCTGAGAAGACTTTTTCAGCTTGGAGCGAAGATTGTAATTTTCTCATCTGATGAATGGATTCATTTTTTTTCCTTTTATGGGGAAAAATTTTAAAAATGTCTGAGCAATGTAGAAGCCTAAATCCCATCGAATGTCACTTGGAATAAAATTATCAAAAGCTCTTTTATTCTTAGAGCTTATACTTGTCAGATGCACAATCTGCCATGGCTGTCACAAATCATCTCTTCCAGACCCATTTTCACTTCTAATTTCCTAATAGAAAAAAGAGTAACTTAAAAGATCAGACTAGCAGAATATAGTCCATCTTATTTAATGCAGGGGTAAGCCTGGTAGGAAATAGTGTGTTTTGCTAGGTAGACCGCACACAGCTATTCAGCTTTAATATGTTAAAAGATATTCTTTTGGACCACTTGACCTTTTTGTTATGCAGATATTCTTGCGAGGGTATTGTGGCAAATTGAATTTGCCTTGACACTCCTGCTCCATTCTGGCAAAATAACACAAAATCCATACTGTACCCATTAATGTCACACTAACACATACTTGTTGCTGCAGGTTTTACTGTTATTGCTATTCCCTCAGCTCTCCTTTGCACCCCAAGGTACATGCCTAAAAATATGTGCACTTTATGACTCAGAAGATATATTTGGCCTGTGCATAGACACAAGAAAACAGGTAGAAAGGAAAATGATGGTTGAAATGGCCTGCAGCAGCATGTTCACAGAACAGCCTGCTAATGACCTGCGTCTGCTCTGCTGTGAACTCCAGAAGTGCCACAACCTCTGGATCGGCTGTGCACTCCATCACCTCCCCTCTGTAGGCCTCTCCTGGCCACCACCTCCCATTTCAGGATGGACAACAGCTACACTTCCAGTAGTTTAAGAGCAAAATTCCCCGCTTTACATTGCAACAAATATTTGTTGAACCTAGAGCATCTTCCTAACTGGTAAAAACTACTTTCTCTGGAGAAATTAACTTCCTCAGGTACAGATAAGCTAGTAGGTTCAAAGTACTCTAGATAATGTGCAACCATTCACTGTGAGATTAATCTGTCACATTCATAGTTAGATTTTGACTGTTAATACTTTGTGTCATGAGAAAACTTTCTGGTTCTTCTTGTTTATTGGCTGCAAACTCTGGTTTCAAAATAAATCTTTTTTTTTTTTTTTTTGGTCAATATTCTGAAGCTTATCTACTTAGCATTGCCCAGCAAAAATAACTGCCTGCATGTTTATTGATAACATAATGTAATGAATGTCTATTTATCGGCTCAGTTCCCTAATATGACCAAATGCTTTATCTCTGTTGCTTATTGTTCCATTTTCTTTACATTACCTTCAATTTCTGTAGATTTGGGTAAAAGTCAGTCTGCGCAGAAGCTTTACCGTCAAGATTTGATGTCTCAGTGTTTTTAGAAAAGGTGATATAAAACATAGAAAATGTTTTATAAAGGGATTAGGAAAGAACTCCTAATACTCTGGCAAGTATTGTGGAATCTGGATTCTTACCTGTGCAGCTGAGATACTTCAAAACAAAAACGCTAGTATAGTTCCTTAATATTTCATCAGTTATTATTTGTGAAATAAGTAATTTTACATTAGTAGAGAAAGATAATTTATGAAATAATGAGGTAAAGCGGATGACTGTTTTCACCATTGCTTAGAGGGAGTTAATAGTACTGCTTTTCAGTGTCACTGAAGTGGTAGATCATGAACATTTATATGCACCAAATAACTAAATGCGTATATTCAAATAAATGAATGCCAAGAGGCATAGGACTAGCTAAGCATCTGATTTCTTTATGTGCAAGTCTAATTTCTGCACACAAACATGCTGATTTTTAAATTTTTTTTTAATGCAGAAACCAAGTGAACTGGTTTAGAAATCTAGTCCCTAACATTACTGTGCTATATGGGCATATACTACTTTCTTAGTCAATAAAAATGTCAACTTCTTTTAAATTTTGCATATGACTATAGGTGTTCCTAGGATTTCTTTGGACTGGTTAAACTGTGAAGGAAGCTGGCTGATTCTGGGAATATCCTGTTAGAATTTGCCTCATTTTTTCAGTTTTTGGTTTATCAATACAGTTATATATTTGTTTCCAAAACACAAATTTTTCTTCCCAGTACGTGCTCCCAAATTACTTTTGACATCAAGATAACTGTAAGGATGCTCCATTCTGATTAACACGGAGCAGTAATTAACCCTTCCCCAGAAATGGTATATGCAAACAAGAGCATCTAAGAATGTGTGTGTACTGGTCCATGTTTTAGAGCACAGCTAGAAATAACTCATAGAAATTTATCAAGTTAAAATATATTTTAGTGTTTAGTTAATATGTTATTAATATTTAGTATTAAGTTTGCCAGGCCAAAAATATCTGTAAAATTTCTATGCCACAAAGAATTTCTATAACTGGTTTATAAACAACTGATTAAGAAGTTTTTATTATGTATTTATACATAGATTTTTGCTGTGGATGGAGTGATGCACTTCACTTGTAAGAAAAAGAAGTAGCAATATGTTTATTGACATAAACCAGCAATTTAATAAGGTTTGATAGTAAATGTGACAGTGGTTTAACAAGATTCGATGGCAAGGTTCACTTGATATTTACTGCACTGAGGACAGGGTCAAACAAAACTGCCAGGGAGAGCCTCCTGTTGAATTACGAGGTTCAGAAAGGACGCCCTTGCTTTCTAACTCCTTCTCAGAAGGGAGTTTAGGTGCGGCTGGACCCAGACTTAGTCCCACACTTGGTCAACAGTTTATGTCTAAAGGATTATATATGCGCAATCAGTCCTTTACATCACTTAACTAAGATTTCAAAATTTAGCATGCTATTAATCACTTACTGAGAATCTGTTGTGGAAAAGAATCTCTCAACCTCGAGGACTAACCTTGAGAGGCATCCCTACTTGAGGAGAGATGCTGGTGTGCAGCCCGCTGCTGTGCAGGAGAGGTCAACGGGCCCTGGGCTATCCATTAGTTATGGAATAAGGTGGTTGACTCATAGTCATACTAACATACCAACTACAGGCATTAGCTTCTTCCAAATTTGGCTTGAGTCGGACATTGACCAGCACTGTGGTTAGGTGGGTGCATTGTTCAAATTAGCCCTTGGCTATTGCATTGTTATGTGATTCCTCCGAATCCACTTTGAGCCGGATGCAGCCATCACAACCAGACACATCTATTAAAACTGCCACTGGTGGTTATCGCTTAAGCAGGTGTCGTGGTTTAACTCAGGCTGGTAACTAAGCACCAGGCAGCTGCTCACTCGCTCCTGTCCCACCCAGTGGGATGGGGGAGAGAATCAGAAGGAAAAAGGTAAAACTCTTGGGTTCAGATAAGAACAGTTTAATAGAACAGAAAGGAAGAAAATAATAATGAAAATAATAAGAATAATAAAATGACAATAACAATAAAATGATTGGAATATACAAAACAAGTGCTGCACAATGCAATTGCTCACCACTCACCAACCAATGCCCAGTTAGTTCCTGAGCAACGATCCCCTCAGGTCAACTTCCCCCAGTTTACATACTGGGCATGATGTCACATGGTATGGAATACCCCTTTGGCCAGTTTGGGTCAGCTGCCCTGGCTGTGTCCCCTCCCAACTTCTTGTGCCCCTCCAGCCTTCTCGCTGGCTGGGCATGAGAAGCTGAAAAACCCTTGACTTAGTCTAAACACTGCTTAACAACAACTGAAAACATCAGTGTGTTATCAACATTCTTCCCATACTGAACCCAAAGCATAGCACTATACCAGCTACTAGAAAGAAAATTAACTCTATCCCAACTGAAATCAGGACAGCAGGGTTATGGGAAATACAGGTATTCAGGTCAGGTTGGGGGGTGTGGGCGGTAGGGCAAGGAGGACACCGCCACAATTCTGAACACTAAGATTAGATCTTAATATGACTTATTTAAACCAGATAGATAGGGAAAACACACTCACGTTGCCACAAGACAGAGATGGAAAGAAAGTTTAGAGGATCCAGGACTCAGTACCTCAATATTCCTGTTCTGGGCAGGAATGGAGAGGAACAATTTGAAGTTGATCTCCACTTCTCACCTGATCTGACAGATGAAAGAGATGTATATGAAATGATAACAACTCCAGATCACATTATAACTCCACCAAGAGATGTTTACAGCCATACATATTGTACAGCTGGAATGCAAATTCAGCTTTTCATCTATTCCAGGGAAAAAATTTTCTCATATTTGTAGGTTTGCTCAAAAAAACCCCAAACTCAACCAAAAAATCCTGGGATGTGTGATAAAGCGCTGTACTAGTGTATGCACTTTCCTGTTGATCAGGATGGTGTAAACCCAGGATGAAGGACGTGCAATAAAATGGGAATTATGCAACTGCCCCACTGGCGTAGTCAACAGCGCATTAAAAATAGCGTGTGTTTACAGAGCTGTGGCTGTGCTTTCAGCTTACCCTGGCCATTTGGCAGGTATTTGATAAAGAATGGGGGAACATGCAGAACTTCTTCCCTGTAGTACTTAACAGAATGCACAATGAATGTAGCAGGCTGCATGAGATTTTGTGGCACGTGGAGGCTGATCCCAGAGCAGCCAAGGTGAAGGAGAGCGGACAGTTATTCTTTTCAGTATTAGGAGGTGGCAGGTTTAGAATAGTCAAAAAAAAAGATTTTTTTTTTTTCTCACATGATTAAGTTGTAGAACTAATTTTCTCATACAGTGGAGAAGAAAGTTATAAATGGCTTCTAAAATGTGTTAGAAACATCCTTGCATGTATCCACATGGAGATGTGGATATAAATGCCTCCTGAGGACATGTGGCAGCACCCAGCTGCCAGCAACTGGAAGGCCCTCTGGCAGCAGCAGGGAGTGCCTTACCACCCTGTCTCTTCGTCCCCTTTCCCTAAGCATCTGGTCACTGTGAGAGGCAGGAGCCTGGGCTGAATGGACCCACTATGGACCATATTTATGCTCAGCTATGTTGTGTGAAACTGATAAATGGCTCAGCTGCTCTGTGATACATGGCATGTAAGGCAGCACATGCTGTTGCAGTCCAGGTGTTGTACAGCAGCTGTGGGAGGACACAGCCTGCTGGTCTAGCTCTGTTCCTCCGTTCCCATGCTGAAGTCCCTTGTAAAAGTCTCCTTTCACAGTTACCTTTCAGAAGGGATCATAATTTGACCCCTGTTGATAGCTGTTGGTAGCCAGTGGTTGGATCTACATATGCTTTACCTTTAGAAATTTTTCAGGCCACACAGTTGCAAAGCTTGGACCTGTTTTTGTTCTAACACCTGACAACTACATTTCTCCAGAGAGGGAACACAGTACAACATACCCTTTGCCAGCTCATGGATTTTCTTCCAAATCCTAGCAGTCCTTCTCTTCCTGAAAATTTTTTGGCTCTTTGCTACTAGAGTGCATGCTGTGCTTTGACAAAATTTTGTCTGGACATGGATAACAAATTGAGCAAAAACCATGCACAGTGTTTTGCATACGATAAACTAATTTAAATGGCTGTTATGCTAATATACCAAATAACGCTGTTTTGAGGGTAGTAAAGAAAGGTCTGAACTTTCATTTTTGGAAATTAATTTGTATTCTTTACACCCACCCCCCCCTGCTCCTGCAGGCTCTCTTTCCAGAATGCTTACTCTGAGCACTGAAAGTTATTTTCTGCCTTTTGCAAGGTAACTGTTGCATTCTGAGACTTTTTTTTAGATGCTGTTGTTCTTCTTTATTTTCTATAGACTATTTTTCTATTACACTGTATAATAATATTGTGAGGAATGCCACTTGACAACCTAACTTAATCTAGCTTCAGGATAGCTTCTCTGGTAAAGAAACATCTGATGTAGAAACAATAACCACTGTGACTGACAGGGTCAGTTTCAACTCCATTTAGGTTTTGTTTCTCACATAATAGAGTATATTTTATTTTTATGGTGTCTATTTCAAGTAAGCCTTGCTACCTTTTAGTATAGCAGGATGGGTCATATTTTTGCTTCTTTCGTCCTCTGATTTTGACAGGGGTTTTTCTACAGTATATAATTGTACTCTGATGAAGTAGTTTGGACCTGGAATAGCGCGTGTCATCATGTAACTCCCAGGTAAAGTAACTACTCTCTTCTTGTCCTTGTTTTCCTTCTTGCACTTTCCCATTAGTTTGAAGATGATTATTTTCTCATACCTATAGTAAAGCTAAGACCTTGAGACTTTTCCCTTCCCATAGTTCTGTCATTATCCATCTAGGTCCAGAAATAAGTGTAACCAGAGCTGGGCTCCATTAGAGCTAGGCTACCGCACTAGCCTTTCACCTCCAAGACCCAATTTCACATACAGGTGTCAATTAGAAATAATTTTGCTCTCCCTCTTGCCCCATTTGTCCACAAAATGAAAGCCACCGTGCGGCCTGACACCATCCTCGCTTGGCAGAGGCACAGGGGCTGGGATAACAGAGGTGCTGCGTGGGTCTGGAATGAAGTGCTGTACCTGAGGTTTGCGGGGACACTTCACCATGAGTGTTGTGCTGTGCACTATCCTTTTTCATGCTTATGAGCACAAAATTCACTCCCTAGCTGGAAAGCAGTTCCACTGGAAGTAGAAGAGTTCAAGTCCTGTAACAATTCATTGTGTGTCTGGAAAGCTTGAAAGCACTTTGTCCTTTTATTTGTTTGTTTTTAAAGTCTCCTTGTTGTGTTGTAGTGTGCTGTTACTAATCTGGAAGCCAACAGTCCTCTGGTAACAGGAGCACAAGGCAAAACACCTATTGCAAGTCTGCTGCTGTACTAGCAGCTGAGGGGTGATTACTGCTCCACAGCCAGCAAGTAAGTGTATAAAAAACAATTATTTGCAGTTTTATTGTATTTCTGCTGGTTCTTTTATTGTAAGAAATAATCAGGTAGCAGACTGAAAATGAACAAAAAGGAAGTACTTTTTCATACAACTCCTAGCTGTGTTGTGCAACTCATTGCCATGGGGTATCATGGAGGCAAAGGGGATGAATAAGTTAAATGTGGATAAATTCATGAATGGTAAATCCGCTCCTGGCTACTAAATATGATTGGAATGCAAACCATAGCCAGGAAGCCTCTACATTTCTAACTGCTGGAAGATGTGGTGGTGTACCAGGATTTCTCCATGCATCTCCTGTTTTATATATAATTCCTTTAGCTAGTGCTGGGGACACGTTACTATATTAGACCTTTGGTCTGACCTGTTATGGCAATTCTTTTGTTTTATGTCTTCTGAGATTTATTTTTTTAATCATAGCTGTTGTGAACAATTGTATAAAGTAAAGCTTCTGATAGTTCCCAGGAAATGTGGGATCTGTCTAAAGAATGAATTTAACATGGAAAGTGTTCATTCAGAGATGTTAAAAGTTTATAGTGATAATAAACATAAACACAAAGGTGATAGGATCATTTCCTGTTGTTGTTGCTGGGTTTTGGTATCATAAGGCCCTAAGGTATTTTCATAATTTTTTTGTTGATTTGCTTGTTTTCTGATTATCTGTCTTGGTGTCAAAAGCCCTGCATGCTGCCTCCTGAAAACAGCAATACAGTGCTAGAGAAGGTTGTCAAACAACTGGTTAATATACAAATTATTGTTTGATATTTATTCCTATTTAACCCTGCAACTTTTTTTTTCTTTACATAGATCTGAAAAGAAACAACCCCAGATGAATAATTTAAAAAATGGCCTTGTTAAAGGCATGTTTGATATGTGGCAGGCAGCTTGCCTTTTCAGAGGTTTACCTATGCTAATTTTACTTTCTTTCATAATAGTCACTGACTCATGCCAGTGCATTAAGTTTCCTCAAAACTATTATTGCCAGATTGCCTAAGAGGCTTTATTACTTCAGTTTTTAAAGTGATGCAAAGTAAAGAGATATGATCTCAGAGTTGTTCAACCAGTTACACATTAAAGCTCTCATTTTCAATGACTTACAATGTACAACGTTATCAATTCATTACACATAATTTTACTCCTCATTTGATTGTAAGCTTAGAGCTATAAGAGTCTGTATTGGCCAATTTAAGAAACCCAGTTTACTAGTTACAAAATTGCAAATTTTATTCAATACAAATTAGGGTTTTCTTTTTCTCAGTGTATTTAGTTTAAGGTCTTTCAGTTGATTCCTGGTTTATGCAGTTTTCCATCCCTTCTAAGCAGTAATTACAGTAAATGTAAATGTATTCCCCTGCTAAATAAGACAGGAGAGCCAGTGACAACTGACATGGAGAAGTCTGAGGTACTCAACAATATTTTGCCTCAGTTTTCAATGCTAATCCTTCTTCCCACACTCTCAAACCCTTGAACCTCAAGGCAGGGACTTGGGGAATTAAGTCCCTCCCATCGTAAGTGGGATCAGGTTCGTGACCACCTGCGGAACCTGAACATACATAAGTCCATGGGACCTGATGAGATGTCTCCCAGGGTCCTGAGGGAATTGGCTGAGGTAGTTGCCAAGCCACTCTTCATCATATTTGAAATCTTGTGGTGGTCAGGTGAAGTCCCCAGTGACTGAAAAAAGGGAAACATCATGTTCATTTCTAAAAAGGGTAAAAACAAGGACCCTGGGAACTACTGACCAGTCAGTGTCACCTCTGTGCCCATTAAGATCATGGAACAGATCCTCCTGGAAGACATGTCAAAACATATGGAGGACAAGGAGGTGATTAGAGACAGCTAGCATGGCTTCACTAAGGGCAAGTCATGCCTTACTAATCTAGTGGCCTTCTACAATGGAGTGACTGCATCAATGGACAATACTATTTAATATCATCATCAGTGACATGGACAGTGGGATTGAGTGCACCCTCAGCAAATTTGCAGATGACACCACGCTGAGTGGTGTGGCTGATATGCCTGTGGGACAGGATGCCATCCAGAGGGACCTTGACAGCCTGGAGAAGTGGGCCCATGTGAACCTCTTGAAGTTCCACAAGGCCAAGTGCAAGGTCCTGCACTTGTCTTGGGGCAAGCTCCAGTACCAGTGCAGACTGGGTGATGAATTGATTGAGAGCAGCCCTGCAGAGAAGGACCTGGGGATAATGGCGGATGAAAAGTTGGACATGGCCTGGCAATGTGCACTCACAGCCCAGAAAGCCAACTGTATTCTGGGCTGCATTAAAAGAATCATGACCAGCAGGTCAAGGGAGGGCATTCTGCCCCTCTGCTCCTCTCTGGTGAGACCCACCTGTAGTACTGCGTCCAGCTCTGGGGTCCTCAGCACAGGAGAGACAGGGACCTGTGAAAGCAGGTCCAGAGGAGGGACATGAAAAAGATCTGAGGGCTGGAACACCTCCCTTGTGAAGAAAGGTTGAAGGAGTTGGGGTTATTCATCCTGGAGAAAAGAAGGCTCCAGGGAGACCTTCTTGTGGTCTGTCAATATATAAAGAGGGCTTATAAGAAAAACAGAGAGAGACTTTTTACCGGGGCCTGTAGTGGCAGGACAAGGGGCAACAGTTTTAAACTGAAAAAGGGTAGATTTACAATGGATATAAGGAAGAAATCTTTTACAATGAGGGTGGTAAGATACCGGAACAGGTTGCCCAGAGAAGTTGTGGATGCCTTATTGCTCGAAGAGTTCAAGGACAGGTTGGACAGGACTCTGAGCAACCTGGTCTAGTGGAAGATGTCCCTGACCATGGCAGGGGGGTTGGAACTAGGTGACCTTTAAAGGTCCTTTCCAACCCAAACCATTCTGTGATTCTGTGATTCTAAAAAGGACTCTTTGAAAGCAAGACTAAACGTTAGAAATACTGAAAAAGCAGTATTCCCTTTTCAAGGAAAGATGTGTCTTTTATCAGTCTGGAAGGTTCAGATAGACACGAGAACAAGAACAACATAAGACAATCCTTAGGAAAATCCATAAGCATTTTTGAATTGCCTGTTTTAGGGTCTTTGGACCAGTCAGGATTTCCTCTTGCAAAAACCATTGTAAATACAAAGAAGTTAATCAAGTCATTTTGGGGTCTACCTTAATAAAACTGAAAGGAGAATAGATCTTTTTTTGAGATTTGTGTGTTGTGGTGTGTACTATGTAATTACTTTTAAACATTATTATTCTATTTACCATGATATTGTTGTTACTTTTATTAGTAATAATATTGTAGGTTGTTTGTATTACAAATAGACAAAGATCACATATAAAAGCAATAGGTTGTATCTTTCCAGTAGCATTATGAAAGATATGAGGAGACCAAGGTTTTATTTAACAGGGTCATGGAAGATGATGTCTCAGTAATCAGGATGTAAGTTGGTTTAGCTATGAGGATGAATAGATAAGACAGTATATTGGAGATTTTTCCTTACGCAGGAAGAATCAGCATACTTAGCAAAAGCCTAGAATTGAAGCCTTAGGAAGAGGACCTAGTCAAAAATGATGCCCACATTGTCAGTATGGGTAACAGGACTGGGGTGGTTTCTCAGGGAGAAGAGAATGATAAACCTGAGAGTCTGAATTCAGGCACACATAAGGTTTGTATCTTGTTTTATTTTGGTTTAAATAAATAAACTGAGATTGAGGCCTGGATCGAAATTATTAACTTCAAGTATTTGAGAAGAAAAATAATTCCATTAGTTCAGACTTTGCAATAAAACAGAAACAATAGCCATGAAAACCTGGCATTTTGATTTTTGAGAAAATTCTGATGATTTAGTGTTTGTGTTGACCTTTCATTAGTAAGTGATGGGACACCTGAGTGGACAGAAAGATTAGGAGTTTTCTTTGACTATGTTAACTTTATGCTGAGAACTGGACATCCAGAAGGATGCAGACTACACCTGGACCTATACTCCTTGAATCCTTTTGAATCTGTTTCTGTCTGGCAGTGTCCCGAGAACAAAGATTTCATCTGTTTTTTTGCATGACACATTAGGTTCCTTTTGTTTGTGCTAAACCTGCTTCTCTGAATGCCTGCTACTTCTCAGGGTGAAATAACTATTAATTATTCTCTAAACACCCCACTGTACCCTTAATGATTGCACAGATTTTTGCTGTATAATCCCCCTCCTTGCTATGCTTAAGTTCTTTTCCCCCAGTAGATTCCTAACCTATTATGCCTTTCCTCATAGAAAATTGGTCCCTGCATTGGATCATTCTTTTGTCCAGCTATGTGTCATAACCCTACCTTGCTCTATGATACTCTTCTGAGTTGGAGTGACCACATTTGAAGTAGTATTCAAGATGTGAGTTTATTTAGGACTTCATAAAATAATTTTCTGCTAAATGACACGTTTTCTGTTTGATTCCCAAGTCCATTCTTAATAATTTTTAACATTACATTTGACTTTTGTAATGCTTTCCAGCATTTTCAGAGTGCTCTTTCCCAAGAAACATTAGTGTAAATTAGTGTAAAATTAGTGTAAAAGCATTAGCCAAGGAATAGGGATGTTTATGAGAATTAGCTTTTTCCCCGTGTGATGAGTCACAGAAATGATAGGGCAAAAGGGATTGTGTCATTGATGGCATTAAAGATATTTATTGTGTGAAGAGGAATAAGGATGAACAGGAAAAGGTCATTAAAGACTAACAGAGCTCTTACCAAGGTGCAAGTAGGATTGGGACTGTCAAGGTTGGATTCAGAGAAGGTTGATTTCATCACACAATTAATGTAAAGACCTCATTAAATTACCTTAGCACAGAAACAGAGGTGGGAGAGCATTGACTATCAGAAGTAAAGGGAATGGGATTCTGTTATTCATTTAAATGCAGAAACTAAAGCAAGTAAATTGTACCATCCCAGCCAAAGTACCATACTGTGCATTGGCTTTCCATTGAACACAAGCTTGTTCAAGCTTGTGATCTACAAGTCCTGGTATGGGACTAGACCTCACACCAGCAGGAACTTTTCCCAAACACAGACTTCCATTAGAGTGCTCTACTGTAGCAATAAAATTGTCTGACAGTAAGGGACTTTTAATACTGCCAGAGCCCAAAATTTCAAAACAGTCACATCCAAACTGTCTGGAACCCAATAATGGGGGAGAGAGAGCAAAAGAACCAGCCAGCCAAAAAAACAGCCACGAAAATTGCTATTTCTGCTATATTCAGGGCTAGATGCAAAGCTTGCTTTATGCTGGAACATTCTTATAGTAGCACACTGTACCTGCTTCAACATTTTTTACCCTTACAGCCAATAATCCATTCATTAAAAATAATTTTAAAATACATATTGCTAGTAGAGAAGAGAGATCTGGTTGTCATTGCTTCTTTTGTGAGAGCTTCAGTTGTAGCAGTAAAAAATAACATATTTATCTAGAAAGAAGGGTTTGTCATTATACTTCTGCTATATTATGTAGCAGGATTTCATCCTTTTGCTTCCTTCTCTCCAGAACATAGTTATGTCAGAAATGCCAGGATACAATTAGTTAATTAACAAATTTATAGACTACTTTTATCCCATTTCGATAGCGAAAACATGAGTTGCCTAATTAAGTAGAGTTAAGACACTGAATTTTTTTTTAGTATGACATGGATGCCCTGAAGAAAATCAGTATTTATTGCAGTAATTATCATTTTCTGCTGGGCTGTTTTAAAACTGATCTCAAACACTTTAGTTCTAAAGTTAAGCAATTTGTGTTAAGCAGTGCCATCTGTATGTACAGCTACTGTGGATGCTAGATAAGCAGACTGGCAGGTAAGGTATTATACAGTATCACATTTAAACTAGGTGGTTATATTATTAGTATTAGTACTTTCTGAAATTGCATGCCTTTTTAAAATAAAATGGATTATACTATTACTTGTCCTCTTTCAGCAGATGTATTTAACGTTTTAGTTATGAAATATTTGATGGGAAAGCTCACTAGGGAGATTCTTGGCACTTGAAATCAAGTTCACTTGTAAGGTGGAGAAGGAATTTTAATAATTGCAGCAAAGGTAATTTGATACATTCTTAGCAATAAGTAAGCCTATGACAGCATACTTATTGCCACAAATCAGACTAAAGGCTCTGTTCATGAATGAATCATGTCCCGTTTACCCTCCATTTTTCTGTAGTGTAAGTTTAATGGAAATATCTTGTCATGTGTCTTTTGTGTAACATGTTTCAACATTGCACTCAGTCCTCTGTGGCTTAAACACATAACAATACCTTTTTTTAAAACCATGAAAAGAAAAAAAGAAAGGAGGTGTTAAGCATGAGTAAAATAGAGAGAAAACTAAATGAGTTTGTAGAAGTTTTTTTCTTGAAAATCACTAAGTTACAAGTCTATTTTATGATTTTCAATTCCCAGCATTAATTTAGCCCTGGAAACTAGGAGAACACTTGCCTGATGTTGGGTAACTGCAGGATCTGCACAGGCTGAAGTAGATGAAGGAGGAAAAGGATCCTCTTTCCTTAGATGCTTTTTCATATCTCATTCTTCATCATCTTTCTCCTTTTCTTCTAATTTTTTCAAACCTTATTTTCATGGCCCTTTTCATTAAGGATGGGTTGGTTATAAATATATCCAATGTATTTAGCCTGTTACTAGGTAAAGGCATGAATTAGACTAGAATTTGGGATGGGCAAACAAATGAACCTAGAATTACATAGGTCTTATTCTCTGACTCTTGGTCATGATTAATTTTTTTTTTTTTTTTAATATTATGTCTTAATTTTAAGCCTCCCCCCCCCCTCCCCGAGAGTTTGCTTTCATACTTTTTGAATTTGGTTGAATTTTTAATCTGGGACAATGCATGGGTTTTAATCCGGAATATGTACAGAATAACAACATTTTCATGGCATGAACACTATAGGACTTCATGAACCCACAACAGAGGATCACATTATTTTCTAGGCAGCAAGTCACCTCCATATGTGGCTTTATCCTCCCCATTTCCATATCAGCTCTTTTATCCTCCATGTTGCTTTTCTTTTGTGTTCCTTCCAGACTGGACCCCTTCTGCCCCAGAGGGGTCCTCTACCTGCCATTTGCATCTGGACCATAAATATTTTATATAGCCCACAATGCTTTATGCATATTTTAACTGAACAATACCCATTTTGTAAATTGTCTGTCAGTATGATATATGCCTGGTTATGGCCACGAAAAATGCGTTCGGTATTGCAATAATATCAAAATATCAATTGTCCCTCCAAATTTGGTCAATTTTCCTGCCAGTGTTAACAAAGTAAAAACAGTCTGAAATTTCTGAACCTGGCTTCTGAGGAGATGTGACAAACTGTGTCAGTTTCCAGGAGTCTACATAAATATGCATGGCTGTTCTGCTGAGTCTTACTGGCAACCAGACCAGGTGGGTCTCATTAGCTCCAACTCAGGAGGATAAAAGGTAGACGCCCAAAATGAACTTATGTCTGTTTGCTGTGATGAGAGGTTTAAAACCTCAGACTGTATTTAATGTTTGTAAGCAATGCTCCAGGAAACAGTGTACATTCATTATAATACAAAAGAAATATCAATTCTTTCATAGCTATTTAGCAATTCATACGTCCGTATAACTATGTTGTATTTTAAGAACCACAGTTTTTTGCACAGTTCTACTTTAAGATCTAGCAAAATCATGTCAAACCATCTTATGTCATGGAAAATAAATGGCCTGCTGGTTTGAGAGGCATCGGGTATTACTAAATGTTTCAGACATGCATCAATAAACAGTTTTTCCTAAGATCACTGGCACCATGAGAATGCATGCCCATTTCTGAAATGTGGTGGATAGGGTAGGACCTTAGGACCTGAATTGTATCTTCCAGGAAAGAAGTAAAAGACAAGGCTCTCAATCAGGTTTTTACTATGCATCCTAGGTTTTGGAGCGGCTCAGGCAGGGTAGTATACTTTTCCACTCTTTCATTCTGAGAATTAGTTGTGCAAGTTGTGAAAGGGACAACTTGATAAACAGGAGCCAGGGCCATACAGAAAATTCTACTCCTATTTAAAAAAAAATCTGTTAGAGGACATCCATGAGGAATGAATCCCTGAGGACTGGTATTACCTACTTCTTAAAAACCTTCCCCTCAACCAGTAAAAAAGATACCCCCCCCCAAATCCCTTCGAAAATGAACGAAACAGAAAATCATTGCTCTGGTTGTTCATGTAAATTGTTCTGCCCTCAGTCATATGAGTATGACTGTGATTTTTCTTTTGTTGATATTACATGTGATTTTTAATATTTATAAGCAGACCCTTGCAAAAAGCCTCCTCATTCCCTTTAAAGTGGCTTCGCTGAATTTAGAGGAATTTCACATAGAGCTGTGGCTACACCAACAGTCTGTTGATAGGGAATTTTTACTGTAGTTATAAACCTCCAAAAAACTTGCCAATTAGCTGAAAAGCATTATCTTTCTCCTGCCTGAATTCTATGTCCTTCTTATATTGCTTCATTTAAAACAGATATAATAGCAAAATAATTTTATATGCTGTACTTTTACTACACAACACATACCTCTGTTCTTCTCGGTACTAAATTTGTGGTGAAAAGTCACTGAGTTGTTATGTGGGTGTTCATAGTGCATTTTTATGTGCATTGATTAATCTTACATTCTTTATACCATAAATCAAGGTAATAAGGAGAATTTTCAAACGTGCTATTGCAAATATATCTTTCACATTGCTTTTGTTCTATTTATAAGCTTGTTTTTCTGTACATAAAGTGTTCTTATATACTGTAGAGTAGCTGATGTATAGTAATGGGTGTAGAGCTGTAAAAGTCTCTCTTGGCACTCTTAACATGGTCAGATTATTACTGTGTTCTCCGATTCAGCTAGATGTGTTCAAGGATCTTCTCTGGTCTGAAAGGTCAGCTGCTTTTAGTTGTGCACTGGTAGAATACTAATACTGTCCTTATTCAAATTACCTGCTACAGTACTTATTAAATTGATGGCCTTGTGCTCTAATTTAATACTGTCGTCGTTCAGAGGCAGGTCGCAGCTGCACTCTGCGCTGAATTAGGTGATGCTGAGGCAAAGTTCAAGCAGAAACCATAGTTTTGGGCTGCATTTTTCCACTAAATTAGCAGTCAGATGCAGTGTATAATTAATTAGCACAAACCAGGGAAAGCTTGTCATTTAATAAGCCTTTTTTATTTCCACATTACACAAACAGTGGGAATTGATCCATTAAGTGCCTAGCTATTAATGCTGTTTAATGTATGTCTGGTTGTTAAATTGAGATGTCTAGTTACATACGTTCAGTATTTAAGAGATCCTCACAGATTGTTCGGTGTTTGCTGAGATTTTAAGTCATGTTCCACAAATCAATAATGGCTTTATTAATGAATTTGAACATTACTGGTTCAGATAAATGGATCTGAACGGCATAGAAAAGAAATGGTTCTGTTATTGCAATAGCCAGGACAGTGTGGTATTTATTTTGTTGTCCTAAGTATTAAATATTCTGCTTATATCATGCCACTTATACTCTACATTACAGCCTTCTTTTTCCCTATAATCCTTGTTCATAATTGCCTAAGGCATTGTATAACTTTATCTCTTCAGAGTCCTACGTGGTATTAAATGTGCAGAATAATACATTTCAACAACCCCTTCAAGATATCTGCAGGAGCACAGAGGATTGTTGTCCTTAAGAAAAAGTAAAAGGGCAGTATTTGAATCACCCTTATTTCTTGACAACTGTATTTCTGTACAGGAAATAGCTGCGTTCAGCTTAGTCTTATAATATTCTAGAATATAAAGGTTTTCACACTCCATATATACTATAAGCAATGTGTTTCCAGAAGAAATGTATATTGGCAATGAGTCATTAGACTAACTGCCAAATATAATATGAAATCTTGTCTGTTTTGCTCCTGTATGTTTATTCCATGTGGGAAGTGGGGAAACATGATATTTTGTATTGGGGTTCTGTAGGCAGAACGCAGTGATCTGGCTTATTTGAAATAAATGACTCAAAATGAACCTAAACTAAAGGCTCAAAACCAGGGAATACTCTCCAACATTTCTGCCTGACGAAGGCAAGATGCTTGCCACAGCAGAGGTAAATACTGTACTTGCTTCACAGTCTCTCTCCTCTGCATCTTGGTTGATTCTGCAGTTTCTCCAACAGATCCTTCAGTCTGTTTTGTCTGGGTCTTTCATTAGCATTTCAAATATTCCCTTGCTGCTGTAGTAGAGTTAGCCCATTTAACATGAAATCTCTAATTGTAACCAAAGATGAAAACTTCCAAGCAGGTAAAACTCAACAAGCAACTTTTTCTCACGAAAAGCAGAGAATTCTGTCATGTGTGCAAGACCCAGCTTACGTGTGGTTTTAGACACCAGTGGAAGAATACAGAGTTCAGCAGCAGACCTGCAGGCTGATGAATCACCACCACGTCTGCTCCTATGTGTGTCAAAAGCAACAGAGGTCTAAGGAGAGGGAGGAGAACACAGCAGTGGGGGAGAGAGCCAAAGGAGATGGCTGTGTGCCTAAAGTAAATGAAATGGGTTTGAAGTTTGCACAGTTACACATTTTTGTCTGCAAAACCCCCAAACTTAAAATAACTGGGGACACACGCACACACGCATTTCCTTAAAATCTTTTTATGTTAAGTTCCTTAGTGTTAAATGTACTTTTTTGGACAAAGTACCTTGTTCTAAATTGTGGTAATGCTTGTTGGAAATAATTAGCTATCATTTCCTAGTCATTGTAACCTTGGGTTTCTCATGCATTAAGTGGTAAGAGTGACATCTTCCACTCTTAACATGCAGGAGGGGCCATGCATACCTGAGAACTGATAAATGGACCCAATACACTCCAGACTGCTCATCACCCTTCTCAGTATGTTAGGCAAGCTGCTGCTTTGTACACCAACCTCTCTTCAATACCTGTTTGGAGGGGTAAATTAAACCTGGTAGGTGGGATTAGGTCACATCCTCAGAAAATTTCAAGGCTTCCAAGCAGAATAAAAACTGAATAAGAATAACATTCTTCATGCCTGTGTATAATAAAAGGCTCAAAAGAGATAAACTGAGAGAGCTGACAATGCTGTTGATGCTGTATTGTTTCCATCTGGCTACAAAAAAACCAAGACAGCAATACATTGATATACAGGGTGAAGGCCTATATTCTGAGCTAGAGACTTCATTTTTTTTAACAAAAAGAAAGTATACATATTTCATATGTCCCGGTTTTAAAGCTTTTTGCAATGTTTGTGATAAAATGTACTGCAGATTTGCATGTTCAAAAACATCCTTGACAGCTATGGAAATTGTGTAGTTTGACAACTCCTCATCTTAGCTAAGGCAAACAAACAAGGCCAAGTTGACTGAAATTTAAAATCTTTCCTAATCCTGGGGATGTGATGGCAGCTTGTTTGCACTGGCATCCAAAAGCTACAGCATTGTCAAAAAATTTAACAAAGCTGAGGTAGCTTTGACTGAACTGACCTCAAATATGATGTGAACAGCTGTGTGAAGAGGGATGGGAGGTTGTGGAGGGATGCTGTCTACATGCTCGTTTGATCTTCAGTCAGCATTATGTGTAAGCACAGTATTTAGATGCCTGAGAAGATGATAAGTCATCATTTATGAAAGGAAGTAAGAGCATTCTGTATTTTTATACTGTCTATTTCCTCCAGCACTGGATGAGGGTCTCACTGTGGTGGGCACTGTGCAAAGGCAGAACAAATAATGTGCATGTAAAGATTAAAGACTTCTTTATCCAAGATAGACAAACCATACTGTCTTTGATTGACTCAAAGAGAGTTCTGGTTCCTCTTGTCATCTACTTTAAGTATGTGTTATTTGATAATCACACTCAAGAAATGAAGTGGTGAGGCCTCATTCTTAGAAAAGGTATGTATATTGCAGGTAAAAATGGTATTTTCTGGAAAACTATGCACTTTGTACCAAAAAGTTGTGGGCTTGCACAACATATCTTATCTCTCAGGGCTAATTAGAGGCTTCTTTGCAGAATGTGGTCCATCAAGCCCAGTCTCCAACAGTAACACAAGGATTATTGCTGCAGCTAGCCAGCATATTGTTTCAGTCTGGGCATCACAGTTCAGTGTTTCTATGCTTAATGACATTAGACGGAGACCTGATTTGGAGTATTTGTGCTATGCAGCACCCAGACCAACGTAACCCAACTGATGTGCTGCAATGGCATCACTCATTTAAGATGAAGAACACTTGCATTTGTTTTCCTTGAGCAAAAGCTACTGCCTCTGTCACTTGATCTCCCCATTACACCCCAGACACAAGTTTCTTTTTAATGATAGTATTAGCATTTATTTGGCTTTTGTCATAAAGAATGACATATTTGTATAACATTTCAGTTCAGCAACTGAAGCGAAGAGATTAAAAACAGACTAATGTTGCATGGTAAAACAGCTGCCTTTGACATATTCTCCCCTGTCTGCTTCACAGGTGTGGAAAATTTGCAATGCTGTTGAATATGCCTGGGGTCAGGATTCAGGATGCTGCACTCTCAGGTGGGCCCTGTGTATCACGATGTACGACAGAGAGGGGACAGCCACAGGATCCATGTCCTCGAGGGATGCTTTGCCAAGCCTAGCAGGATGGAGGGAGGACAGCAAGTGAAATTACAGGGAGCTGAGCAAGAGCTGTGCAGCCTGGAGGTGCAGGGTATAGCTACTCCTGAGTATTTTCTTGAGAGACATCATATTATAACTATAAGTAAAGGAGGGGATTTGGCTTACGGGCCCATAATGATGGATTTAATTTCCTGTTTTACAGACATTGTGAATAGTGAACACAGTGCAGAGAATAATGGCACTTTACAAATGGTATGAGTGTTTTGAGGAAAGATGCAGTTTTTCATTAGAATTGAAAGTAAAGGGAAATATTTTTCTCCTAGAGTCTCCCTTGTGGTGACCTGCACTTCCAGCATAAATAACTGCTTGAAGAAATTCTTGAAAGAAAGAAAATGAGAAGGTAAGCACCATACATTATTTGCTATTCTTCTGATTTTTTGGGGGGGGCTTGGTGAACTGTTTTGGTTTTAATTCTTCTGACTGAACTGACTATAGCATGTTATCATATGAGTAATTTCTGAAAGCTTGTTTGTTTATTTCAGTTTGGTATGGTGTCTGTTGCAACTCATAGTGATATTAAAAGCCACATTTACTCTACTCTTGTGCAGCTGGGAGCATAAAGTAAGTGTTTTGTCTTTCCAAAGTCAGTCCGTGGGTTCAGTTAGGATGCCAGCCTTGTTCAGCACGCTGGCAGTAGCTTTTTAATCTTCTAGGTCAGTGGAAGCCAACCTTTAACAGTTGGAGACTTCAGATAAAAGTTTAAGAGATTTGAGATGCACATATGCATTCTCAACAGGTTGCACCTGAGTGCATGAAATCCATTGCACACCTCGGTGGAGGCACAGGAACCATTCTAGAAGGAAAGATTGCATCTCAAGGTTTGGTGATCTCCTCATTTTAGCAACAATATTTTTGTTTAAATTTCCTGCCAATCAAAGTTTCAGTCCTGGAGGAAGTCCTCTCCCATAAGAGCCCTGAGCCTAGGCAGTACCCTTTTACCACCAGTGAGCTGCAGAGAAACACCAGCTGTTGGACTAGAACTCAGATTAGGATAGGTGTTTTTTTAATTATGCATGTATTTAGCACCACTAGGTAAATTGCTGTTTTACAAATAATTTATCTCAAACTGAATTATCTCAAACAATGTGTTATTTTTCATAAAACTAAGCAAGATTAGCTTTTTCATTATTTTGACTGTCTTTGGCAGGTGGCCTAGTAATATGAAAACAGTACTTCTGTTTTCTAATAATTAAATTCTTAAATAATTTTATTTTATTTATTTGTAATATTTGGAAAATGGTTTATGTGTAATATTTTAATTTCTTATGTACTCTAATAATGTTACACAGTTAAAACTCAACTGCAAGTCTGCCAAACTCCAAAGTCATACACAACTGAAAATTAAACAAAAAAAAAGTGATAAAAATGGAACAAAACAGTAGACAATAGTATAAATCAGAACAGTAACAGAGTTGTAATAAACACTTTATTCGATTGATTCACACGTTCATTCATATCACATATAACTTGCACATGAACGGAGATCCAAATTCAGTCTGTATCACTCAGTGTATAAAAGGCAGCTAAATCTGCCTGTATAAATCTCACTGATGTTGCACTCTGTCACAAAGCAAGTATTTTGCATAATTAGCCTGGATACTCAGCCACATTTTTCAGGAGCCAGCTAGTTCACTGCCCTCACTGCAATAGGATGACACCCACTATAATAGGAGCTCCTGGCTGCTTAGCAGTCTTCGTAATTAGGCTTTTTATTTAATTGCCTAAGTATGGATTCAGAAGCCTAATTTTAGGCATGTCTCTCTTTCTTTTTTTTATTCTTGGTATCCTATTAGGTATTACAGTGATGTTGATCTGAATAGCCATTCTCTTCTCTCTACAACTTATTATTTTTCAACACTTCATTTCCAAAATACCCACTGTACCAGAATTCTACTGCAGTGTGCAAAACAGAAAGAAGTAATATGAAGTCCAGTAGTTAGACTAAAGATGAAATATTTGAATCATATAGATCATACAGTTATGTTAAATTGTGTAGGAACAGCTTTTGGTCCAATTTTGCAATCTTCAGCTTTCCTGGCTGTTTATTCCACTAAGTACTGCAAATAGTCCATGTCTTTATTGTGATCTTGGGATATTGCTGTTATATAGCTATTCCTGTTGGGAGTGAAACTGCATATTACACATGCTTTGGGCGTGTATGTACTCATGAGAAAATTAGTGTTAAGATGGACTGTATTTTCTACACTCCTCTATGTGAGTTTTCTGAATGCTAACTTGTGAAGCTCTACCAGCAAATAGTCTCTAATACTGATTTGTGCAGAAAAAAATGGGATTAATAAAGTTCCTGCTTCAAGGCGGATACTCACACTCAATGGGGTCAGAAGGAATATGTCTTTTTCCTTGGATGTTCCTGTTGTCTGATACATTGGGCACCGGCTGGGGCTGCAGGCAAGATTCTGAACTTAATGGTGCAGTGGTCTGATTTAGTGTGACAAAGTCTTTGTTATTGTAAACTGAGATCATCCAAAGCATTCTGGTTTTAAATAAATTTAAAAAAGCATCTTGTTCAAGTAAAAAGACAAACTTTCCTTCCTAATACAAAAGATTTTATTTTTTTAACTTCAGTCAGTTTTAGGTAGACAAACTTTTTGTTTTCTGTTCCAGACATCTTTGGAGATATCTGGAAGTACGTTAGAAATCTCTGAAGTACGTTAGTTACCGACACCTAAATTTCTGTACGAAATTTTAACTAGAAAGGTGGTGGGGTTTTATATTTGAGACTACGACTTTGAAACCTTGTTGGGAGAGGAAGAAATCAACAGATGTCAGATAGTATGAATCTGTTGTCTGGAACTGTGAACTATTTAGAGCTTTTAAATTTATAAAATTAAGCAGCGAGTCTTGGCATTTTTTGGTTTTGGTCTTTAACAGTATTGTTTCATCATCATTCATAACCTAGTGATATTTTTGACATTTCCTATTCAAAGAGTAGTCAAAGAGTGGAAAGACAAAGTCATTCACTAAATATTTCATAATATCAGTAACAATTTATTACAGCACAGACAGTAAACTTGTTGCCTTACAATGTAGATTTTTTTCATAATAACTAATCCATCTCTCAATAAAAACAATGCTGAAAATTTTTTCTTTTTTGCACTGATTACTCTTTTTTTTTGTAAAGCAACACAGTATCTTACAAATGTAAGAATGCAGGATTTTTTTTTCCTTTACCTCACCTTAAAATGCCTTTCTTCTATATCTGCTGTGGTGTTATAGAAAATATGACATTGTCATTTAAAACAAGTCAGAAGAAATTTCTAAATATCTGTAATTGGGGGGAGAAGGATGCTGAAAATTCACATAAAGGATTTTTGCATACTTAGAACCTAAAATAAGGAGTAATTAACTGTTCCAAATATCCTCCCACTTATAATAATAGGATGTCTTCAGTCAAATTTGCAGAATTTATTTTATTTCACTAATTGATTGGTATATTCATCATTCAATGATATATTAGGTAGAGCTGGATTCTAAATTACTTTTCTCTGATAAGCCTTCCAATTAATTCTTCTCACACTATTTTCCTGGTGACATCTGAACTTCTTTCATTATATAAAACACTTCTTGAATAAGACATTGCTGAATAATAATCAGGGATCCTAACATGTTCAAAATTAGAACCCCTGACAAAGTCAAATGCATTCTGATTTAGACAATGACCTCACCTAATGTCATTTTCAGTATATTATATTGAAGGGGAGTATATAGCCTTCCCCTTTTTGCATATCTACCCTTATGTTAGAAATTTTAAAGAAAAAAAAATAATAGAAGCAATTGTAAATACTGTTGGTTATGTGGTCTTACATATTAAAGCCTGATTAGAACATAGAGTGTCTGTGATGATTGTTATATTTTTATTCTACATTGTCTGACAATTTCCTCCCTTTTTTTGTCTTACTAATCTTTCTTAGAACAGTATGTCTTTATTTGGGCAAGTAGACAAGGAAATAAGTTATTCTTTAAAATGTATGTTAAATGATGTACTGTATTACATTTGCGTGCAATTTGCATTTTTCTTAATACATCCACCAGATTTCTTTTGCATAGATAGCATTTCATAAACCAGAGAACACTGATAATATCTGATTTAACTGACTTGCTAATACGAGGAGCAGATCATTTTAAATGGACCTTACATCTTTATAGGATGTTAGAAATGAAGACATTACTTCAAAATGTAGGTAATTATTGCCTCCTCTTTTATCAGTGCTATTTTCTGAGGTATTATCATAAGATAGCACTTTAGTATTAAGCAGGGCCTTAGAGTGGCAATAAATCAGTCCAACTGAGTCATCATTGTCCAAGGCATCTGAACTACTGAAATGTTGTGGATCCTACAGAGAGTGTGAAATCACTTGACCCTTGGCATTAACCTTTACTGAATGAATAGACACTGCTTTCCACATCGTGGAACAAAAGCAGAATAGTATTGATTAAACACCACATTCACTTGATATTAAATACTGGCTGAACTCACTTCTTACTTTCCAGCTCCAGTGGGAGAAACCCAGAGAGCTGCTGAGTCTCAGGAGAACGTGTGTTTGTAATTCAGAGCAATGTTTTTCCTGCAAAGTTTTCTTTTTTTTCCTCTTCTCGGATCAATAACTGGCAGCCATGATCAGCCATGAGTATGTATTGTCAATTCTGACCTGTGTACTTTATCACTTGGGGTGAGAGGTCACAGTGCTGTGACTAATAATGCAGTCGTCCCAGGCATGAATGTTTCCTGCCTGTAATGCAAACATTTATATATATATATACACTAAAAATACATATATATATATGTATTTTAACACTCCGCTTTATTATAACTCTTGTTTATCAAACCCCTCAGCTATTTGCTTTGAAAGTCTGATTAATCTGCTGGATAGCATCCTATTTACAAAAGCTCTTAGAGATTTACTAAAAGGTTTTTGCTCTTGGCAGGAATGCGAGTTCCGGGGAACTTGGAAGTATCAAAGTGGGAATCTTGGGAATTAACTCTCTACCAATGTTATGGAAGAAAGCTGTTGCTTCATTTGATAAATGAGGAAATAATGGAAGAAATAAAATCAGGAGAAGGATAAACAGAAGGATTCTTTCAGTAAATTCTCCCGTGTTTCATATTAGGGCAGATTCTGCTCTTATGCTCATAGCTGCAAGCGCAGAGTACCTCAGAAACATGCTCCTGTAGTGAATAAGTCCTTCCCTAATGCTGTTGATTCAATGCATAAAAGGTTGACAGTGAAGAAAATGTGAAATACAGTATAATGAATAGAAGCAGCTGCAGCAGCATCACTGTCTCTCTACAAGCAGATGACCATTCCTGCCTGAAACTGCATTCCAAAAACTTGCCTGAATTTAATTCCTTTTTTTAAAATTGAAAGAGTTCTGAGTTTAGCTCCATGAATAATTACATATTTTAAAAGCAGGCTTTATACCATGTGCAATGCTTTTGGGAAAGCTCACCACAAATAATGGTCCACATGAGCAAGGCTAGCATTGTGTTTTTTTCCAGTTCAAAGGATTTTGTAATATTGAAAGCCAGTGGTATTGCATCACTTTTCACAATTGTTTTCATCACCAGGTCTTGATGGGTTTATGTTCTGCCTGCAGATTCCTAGCTGTGTAAGTTGTGAGTGTAACCCATGTAGCTTTTTGGCTGGATGTCAGCATTCAGTCAGTGGAGTATACTTTAGGTACCTAAGACTCCATGCATATGAATAAGATTTTTAAAAAATAATATTGAAACACTGAAGAAAATGGTCCACAGGATCATGTAAATAACAAAGTTTTCAGCTACAAAATCCCCCAAAGATTAAAAAAGGAGTGTAAAGGAAAATGCGTAGTCTGGCTCAACCCATACAGAAATGTTGATTTATTGTTCAGAAAATAGAGACATCGAACTGTTTAACAACAACAACAACAGCAACAACAAATTCAATTTGTTTTGAAAACTTATAAGAATCCTTAGGAGCAGAAAGGATAGAAAATTTCTGGAGAAGAGTACCCATCAACACTCCTTTAATTCAGTAGCCTGCTACTTTAGGACTTTATAGACAATTTGTATGATGCAGTTTCACTGTGCTTCTCAGTCCTTGCTCTTAAGTCAGAGACTTTTCAGTTGAGCAGCAAACATCCTGCTGTACAGGTTTATATACAAAAGCTAAAATGGAGACCCGTGGCTGGGAAGAAACTGTGCAACTGTTTTTTCCCACCAGCAGGAAGGATTTCAGCTATTCTATGGAATTGCAACACAAACATTTCATTTTGTTTCGTGTCTCTGTTATTCTTTGTCTTGCAGATATTTTTTTTTCTTGTTGACCCAAATCACGTTTAAAAAAAACAGAAAAAAAGCCTGGAGTCCAACTTATTCCTTGCACTAAGGCCATTTTACCTTTACTCCAGAGCTGAAAAAAATGTAATAGATACACCCAAAACTACTTAGTGGCCCTCAGCTAATAAAAGCTAAACTCTCTACCTTGAAGTGGTTTCTCTCCAGACTGTATAATTCTGTTCTTTATGTACCCAAAGGGAGTTTCACAGAGTGGACATTGTTCTCATACCTTTCTTGACCTGCCTGTTTATTAAGCTTGTGTGTAAAGGCTATTCCTTTTCTGAAGTGATCTTCAGCTATGCAGCAAATACTTTGCATGTAATTGTACGGACATGCTGTCTGCTAAACTTTCTGGAATAGCTTTTTTTCAGTTACAGTATTAATCATACATAAAGAACTAATAAACAGAAGGACTATGTTTATTTACTATATCTCTAGGCACACATGACGAAGAGTACACTACCATAGTCTAAATAGGGATAAGGCAGGGGATGTTCTTTTTCATGTAATACAGGAGCACATACCATGCTGGCTGATAATGATGGAAAGGATAAAAGGATAAAGCCTCTTTAATCCTTGCTTCTCTGCTGTAAAGCTGTTAATGTTTGTACATACATGCATATTTCTACAGAGTAACAAGTAATAAAGGCAGATAAAGTAATCTGGAAGTTTACTACAATCAGGAGAAATACAGTTAAAGATTGTCTTCATGCCAATCAGAGCTCTACTTTTTATATCCAAATCAATATAAATCTTCAAAAACAGCAGTAAAAGAATTTATTAATTCACCAGATGCAAAAATAACCCTGTAAAAAATTCTGACTCAGTCTTTTTTCCTGGAAAATAAAATCATGTTCAATTTTCCAAACGTTAACCTGGATGGCTGATGATGGTGGTATTTCCTCAGATGCTAAACTGTTAATCAGGAATGCTGTCTAGTCACACAGAAATAAGATTAAGATTTTGATACTATCAGCCAACCCCAATGAATGGGTGCAAAGAGAGGGAGTAGCTCCCTTACAGAAAGATCCATAAAGGCATTTGCCCTCTCAGATGCTTACGTGCTGCAAGCTAATCAGTTAACTATTAGTAGCCAGACACTGTTGTGGTCCAGGCATCCTTAGGCAACCTATATTTTTCACAGAAAGGACACACTTCTTCTAAAAATGTCCACCTTATAAGGTCAGGTGTGCTGCAAATGTGGCATATGCCACATAAATAGGCAACTTCGGTAAGTGATTTGCCTGCATAGTCTTAATAATTTCAGATTATGCTGTAATCTGTGTAAAATGTTTTACAGTGTGAAAGAACACATCTTATGTCTGAAGTATCTCTTTAATTTATCAATATTATCCTTCTTTAATCTTCATCTTCAGTTAGTTTACTAGCTTAAACTTCACCCTCAGTCTTGCCCATGTAATAAGAAAAAAATGCATTTTACACATTAATGAAATGTAATTAATTCACGCTTATGATATTATGCCCAAATTGTTTTGGCAAGTTTTCTCATGATGAGGGAGACACAGTGATCTGGATGGGTTATAGACAGACAAGAGTACTTTGTTATCTCATGTAAGAGTGTTTGTAGAGTAGGTGAGTGGCTTCTTCACACCCAGCCAAATATGATTACTGTGGATCCTCACCAGGAGTAAATACCACTCCATTTCATGTCAAAGCAACTAGCTACAATGGCAATTGTTTCTTGTAGTAATAGCAAATAAGAAGCAGGGTAAGATCCCTATAGAAAAATCCTGGTTCCACAGATGCCAAGGAGAACTTATCATAGCTGTCAATCAAGACAGACTTCACTTATTTTGTCAGAAAGAATATCTTTCTTGAACAATGGATTCATAGCATATGCATAGCCAGGTCTAAAGTAGGTTTGAAAAGCATTTAAGTAACTTTCCAGATTTCACCATCACACACATCCTTTGTATTACCCTTCCCAGCCCAAGAACTAGTAGAATTGGGTAACTGGTTTCTTGATACTCTGTTTTATTTTTCCCAGGGATTAGCCTTTGAAATCTCACCTATCTTGAACTTTTATATATCAGCCATTTTGATTTATTTTTGAAGAGGAGAGGATTGTGACAAAAGCTGAATAATTCTACATTTAAAAATACATTTTAGAGGAGCAGACTTCTAAAGGCAGTTAATAAAAAGAAACCTATTCTGTTCTGCCATTTATTAACATAGAGAAAATGCTGCTCTAATACTGATATAAAATATTGCTCAGGAGGAGTAAGAGTGACAAAAGCAGGCTCTTTGGAAGAATAGACAAAATACATCTTAAGATTTTTAAGCAGCAGGGTATAGTTCTGTAATCTTTTTGTGAACAAAATCGCTATCTTTTGAAATTATGAAGAACCAAAAGAAAACACAAAACCCTTCATGCACTTTTTCCCCTTCAGTCTCTCCCTACCCAGAATTCCGGAAGCAAGGAGATGTCTTTAATAGTATCTCCATCTTTGTGGGAAAAAAAATATTAAAAAAAAAAAATCACTGGCTACTACTGCATTTTTACAGAAGCAAGATATTTTAATCAATGATGATTATTCTGTAGAGATAAGATAAAAGATAAAGATAAAAAAGATAAATCTGCATCATATAGTTGACAGTCTAGCACAACTGAGGGCCACTGTGATACACAAAGTGTGGCTGAAGAAATGTGAAGAGTACAGTGAAATCAGTTTTAGCAGGTTGTCTCACGAGTCCCTTTAGCATTAAATTTAATTAGTAAAGACTTTAGAGTGTCCACAACAATTAGAATTGTTCATGGTAGTCATTTTAAGACCAAGCAAGGCATGCAGAACTTATAAAAACAGGTTATGAGCTGCAGTGCAATGTCTGTTAAAAAGTTGGTAGGGGAAAACTGGAATTGAAATACAATAAAGAAACGTAACTTTTGCATTTATATTCCTCTTTGATGGCTCAGTTTTTCCATTTTGCATCAATTGTTAATCTGGCAGTCTTGTTAAGTTGTTTTTACCCTGTTGGATTTTTTTGTTTCTGAACAGCAGCTCTGATAGATTTGTCCTGCATGGCCTTATGTGCATGACTGTAAATTAACTTGCGTTGCTTGATGCACACATTAGGATATGTGGCATTGACTTTGGAATGGAGATCAATATTCTTTGATCTTTAAATCTTTTCTCTTGTTGCAAGTGCAAAGTTGCATAAGGAGAGCATGCAGTGTGCAACCAGGAAGACAAAGGATTGGAAACAGTGGAAAATTGATCTGCAATAGGTCATCTTTACCAATGTAAGCAAGAGTTAAGAAAAAGAAAACAAGATATATTCCAGTAAATGATTATGTTTGAGGAACTGTTTCCAAAGTACATTGTAGAAAGATTCTGATCATTTAATGTCTTTTTATTGGAATCACTGCATTATTTACACTTCGACTTACTTTTAAATCCCCTATAGCAACAAATGACACTATTTTTTCACTTTGCACAAAGGATTGAGTAAAAGGACAGTTTGCATATATGTTTTTGCATGTGTGTGAAATGCTACCTACACTGCTTTAAGAAACAGTGGTTCCCAGACTAGTGGTCTATAAAAATATCCTACAAGTAGGATGTAGTTGTCTTGTTAAAGTATGGTATAAAAATTTACTTGGTCTAGTCTGCTGGTTCAATAGTTTAGGAATGAATAGCTCAATATAAGTTTACAAACTAGACTGCTGAGGGTCATATTAGACTTGTTGGAGTTGCACTGGACCTTCATTTGCAAGACTGAGTTTACGGGGAACCTTGCCTCTACATTTTTGTGCACTGCTTCTGTAAAGTGAAATATGTTTACCACAACAGACAAGGTTATATGGGATAAGAATATAACAAAGACGTGTTTTCCAATAGAAATATGAACCAAATTTCCAACCACTTAACTTCGTGTTTAACATATAGTTTACTCAGTGGGTAATCCTATTGATTTTGTTGGAATTATTGAAGGAATGCAGTAGTCAAGATGAGTAGAATGTCAAAAAGGGACATTTATTGCTGACACCCAAAACTGATGAGTGATCCTATTGGGCCTGTTTATGATCTAGTTTAGTGTGTACTTGCTATCACATGGATATTATATTCAGTTGACTTATCAGAAAAAGAAAAGAAAGACTCTAAATGCAGGGCTGTCTTTAAGGTCAGGGGAAATGCTGTAACTCCCTATGTCTTTGGAAAAAGTAATGACAATATGTTGTGTCTTCACCTTCATCCATATGTACCATTTTTGTGCCTCTGTGCACAATGATAAGTTGAGAAAGCAGTACTTTTATTATGAATACTGTCCAAAAAAATCATAACATTTTTGACGTTGACAAGAATAATTGCTAAATGCACTCAGTGACGTGAGACTCAAAGAGAAAACACTGATTTTCGTAAGGGTCCTTTTGACAATGGTTCCTTTTCTTGTCTCCTGCTTAGCTCTGTTACTGGTAGCCGAAGTAGAAGCATTTTTCTGAATAAAATTTAAGTGGCTGCTGACATTTTAAACACAGCATTGCACAACTGAATTTTAGAACAAAAAAGGGATCTAAAAGCACTGGCCCTAATTGTGCAGGTAACGGATGGGCAGTGGTAACAGCTACAATTTTGTTTAAGGAGCTGGACTAGCTAAAGCAAAAAAGATTGTAAAATTCATGTGCCTGTGACATGAGGGTGACTTAAGATCCCAGAACTCACTCTCCCTCTTTGCTGATCTTGCCCATAGCGTCCTGTGTAATGCTTTAAAACAGGTATTGCCTCTTCACTGTTGTAAATCAATTCTGCAAACTGAAAGCTCACATGCCCTTAAAGTATTAAGATGAAAAGCACAGCAAGTTTTGATTCTGCAGTGTGTTGCTCCCCTCCTCAAAGTACAACTGCTCATACCCTATTAAAGCATTTCCTAGTTTCATAGCTGGTGATTCAATGAGGATGTTAAATTGTGTTATCTGTGTACACTGATGTTCACGCTGGCATTCCCCGTGTACACCCTATGGTGGGAAAAAAGTTGGGAAAGGGTTAGGTGTCATTCAGTGCACGTGAGAAGTGTGAATGCCTTGGTCTTTTGTAAATGATTTGAAAACCGTTATACTATTTCTCTGCTTAATTAACTGGAAAAACTGTGTTTACATTCTGAATTTGAAAACTTTCTAATACTGTGGGTATTTGTACTTTGTCCTAAGCCCCAAGACTGCAGCTAAGAAAGCGAGCTGCTAGTGACACATAGGTATATACAGAAATGGTATATATAGTTTTATTTGCAAATATCTGTATCAAGAAGGTTGGTACAGATTTTAAATCCTCAAGTTTTTCCAGAAATTTCTTATCCTGTAAGATAAATTCCAAGTTCATTTTTTTTCACCTAGGCACTATCTTCCTGCAAGAATTTGTGTGACTGTATTAGCCCATATTTGTGCACCTCCATGTATCTATGCAGGTAGCATTACTGTGCAAATTCCTACACTTGGATTGTAAGAATAGCAACTTTTATTTAAAGTCATGAGCTTTGTAAGCCCATCTATTTGGCATAGTTTTCAGGAAAAGCCTGTGGTTTAGGGTATGCAGCACTAACATCGTTTCTCTACATCTTCCTGGATGTTCTGAGCCACCTTTCTTAGTGCAAATGTTAGAGAAAAGGACTAAAAGAGTTAAATTAGTAGGCTGTATCATTCAAATATGACTAATATATATACAGAAAATTCCCATTCACGCTAGTCATTTTTTCACCAGAAAAAAGTTGGTTAAAACATCATATTGTTCAGTGACATTACAGCAGAAAAGATGGTAAAATACATTAAAAAAGCGTGCTTGATCCTCTGGCATTTTAACCACTCTTCTCCAAAACAAAGACAAATAGAAAGCAAAAAGGGTAAGCTGTAAGAGAATCTTTTTCAGTCAGTTTATAAATAGTGAAAATAAAAATACACAACAGTTGAAAATTAATGCTTGTAATGGAAACACCTTTGACTTCTACTAGTGTTTTAGTTTTGCTATAATTTCTTTACTAACATGGTTAAACCAAGGGAAAATGATTCATGTGTAATTCATAAACTATTGCCGATTTTGTTGCATCTTTTCTTCTCCATTTTTTCTCTTCCATTTCACTCTGATCCGAAGAGTCTGTGGATTTATCTTCTGCCTGTCATTTGTCTTCACATGACTTTAAAATAATTAATTGCAGCACTCAGTGATGATTTATGATTTCTACTGACGTAATTAATGATACACATCAATTTTTCTTGTTAATTGAAGGAGTCACAACAAACTTTTTATAATATATGTTAAAGCAGGGCAAAATAGCTTTGGCAAATTACCTTTAGAATTTTCATTTTGTATTAGGAGGAACTGGAAGAGGATTAGCAATTTAACACTGAATGCAGCTAAAGACAGCTTGAAGAATGGAAGTAGAGACATTTTACTGCCAATGTGCAAAAGAATTTATTTAAATAAACATCAAAATAATGCCATCATGAAAAATTTAATGAAGACTTTCTGTCATTTTAGAAGCAAAAAGTTCATTTAACGTATTAACGTCCTTCCATTTTGTTGTTTTTGTCCCTTTCACCTTTTATTTAAGCAATGAATAATAAAAGAAAAAGCTTGTAAAATTATTCTAACCTGGACAAAAGAAAACGTATTTGAACCTTTTTTTTTCCTTTCTTTTTTCTTTTTTTTTTAAAGAAAAAGTCTCACTTCTGAGTATTTGATTTGCAAACGGAGAAGGTATGAATAGACTTTGAATCAGCTTTACGTATAGAATATTTATTAAAACATCACAAAGTTTCAAGTCACCCAAATGAAAATTGCCTTTCTCAGAACATCGCTTTATTGCAGGGTGTGAGTCGCCTCCACATTTGCTATCTTGTCAGGTTTTAAAATTTGAAAATGAGAAAATTATATAATATACTGAATTCTGTGAAAAGAACCAGAAATGATTTTCTGGGTAATTGTTATACTACTTTGTATGTTTAATCAATTGATGCTTAAAGGAAATTCATATCCAAGATATAAAAGAGCAAGTTTAAAATAACATTTCCTCTATTATAACAATTTATTCACTTAGAATAATATAATTAAGTTCGAACTTGAGCAAAGTAATTGTTAAACAGTCACTATTTCTAAACAATCTACTTTTTGAGACAAGAGTGGTAGAATTCTCCTTATGCAACCCTTTATTATAATTTGTTCTTGTTGTTATTATTATTTTTATTATTATTATTTTTATTATTATTTTAAAAAGTAACAGTAGATACGTCAAGTGTTGCGAACTTGATTTGAGCATTTTATGGTACTGGAGTCAGCTGCCTATTAAAAGTGTGATCAGGTAGTTTAGAGTGTGACTAGCTGTGTCAACAGAAGGAAAGTGGAGGATTAGTCTCTATGGCAACAACAAAGCATCCCTGTTTGTAGACAGACAAATTCTGCTACATCTGAAAAAGATTGACAGGTCTATTCCTTTGCAACTGACCCATAGAAATTAGCAAGTAAAAGTTATTATACTGGGTTGTATTGAAGGGTTCTCAATATCTTAAAGTGCTCTTGTAAGTTTTTCTGCAGCATTTGCATGAGAAACCTGGCAGGGATTGTTCTGAGGTTTATATCTATGGTTTGATAGATTCTTTGTGGGGGAGTATTGCTGGTGAGAATAACTTAATTTTCAGTTCTCTGTATGACAGAATTGTTGGAGCATGGATTGAGGGAAAAACACACATCAAAGGACCCAGGCTGAATAATATGCCACATTTCAAAACCAAGAGACATTGTAGGAATATTATAACTGTACCTTCTCAAAAATGGAGGTTTAAAAATATTTTCTTCTCCAATTAGCTAAAAATAATTACAATCTGGAGTTCCTTAATAATTAAGATTTCCATTGGAAAGATTTCATACATTTCCAGAGATTCTGTAATTTAACTGAATAACCTTTCTGTTTCACTTAATGCACTGGAGTTGGAAGGCATGAAGAGCTGTAATTGAAATAGTCTATATCAGAATTAATAGTATTCTTTTTTTTTTCTTTTAAGGGAAAAAGAATGAAAAATTTACTTTCCTATTTAATTGTTCATAGATTGTGTGTTTAGGTACTAGCTACAGAAATAGAATTCACCTTTAGGCCAGTTATTGTAGAAGTATCTTGAAACATCTTTTAATCTTATATTTTTATCTTACTATATATTGGCAGAAGTCCAACTGACTGAGAACAGATCAGGATTGTGGCTATTTTTCACATAAAACCTGAAATATATTAAGATCTCTCTCAATGAATGTTTTCCTCTTAAATTCTGTCACTATCTGTAATCCTTATATTTGCAATTAAAAGTTTTAAATATATTTCTAAATTGTGATAAGAAAATTATATGAGTGATGTGTTTCCCAGCGATACATAGGAAATCACTAGAATATATCCAGTGTGCTTTCTTGAGATTTAAAGATTTTGTTTCTTTCAGGGAGGTCCCTGGTACTTTAACTGTTTAACCTGACTTGGTGCAAAAGGCCTTCGTCTCCTAAATGGTGTGCTTCTGGAGTTAACTTGTGTTCCTTTTGGATCAAAAAATACTGCTTGAACAACTTTTTCTTATCACAGTTGCATCTGAGTTTCTTTTTTCTGGAAACAGAAATGGCAAATGCTTCTGAATCTCAGGAAAGTGTTCCTCTAGTTTCAGCTCTGTAGAAACAAAGTTTTTAAGCATTCATAAAGTGCTGGCTGGATACAATCAGAGGAACACCCTGTGTGCATCGGTTTCTGTGCATAGCTGGGCCCGTGGGCTTTTAAGTTGTGCACTTCTTTGTGAGTGTTGTAACAGAATGAAAAGATAAAGCAGACTAGAGTAAGACAATCAGCTACAGTTGGAGGGTAATTGCTATTATGTTTGTTCCTATTCATTCATACCCATGGAAAAAAAACCTGGGAAACTCCTTTCCTTCCTCCAATATTACAGTAAGGTTTTTTTCTTCCCCCTGAAAGGCAGAAATGCCAGGCTGGTAGGCACTGCTGGTACAGTATACTGTTGTGGGGTTCATTTCCCAAAGTAAGAATATTGATGATGATGCTTTCCCAGAGACTAGGGATACACTGGTTTATGCATCAGCTTTTATTTGTTTATGTGTGTGTGTTTGTGGGTGTACAGGGTCTGCAGAAGGATGGCAGGAGAGTTGTTTTCTGTAATTTCTTTACCCTGTTCCCACCCTGTTTTTATTTTCCAAATCTTTCTTGTATTGCACCAGCCATGGTCAGCCACAACGCGGGAGGCCATGTCTCTGGCGTGCTGAGCATGCTATAAAAATACAGCAAATGATGAACCCTGCACAAAAAGCTTCCAGTCTTTAGCCAACATTTTTACAAATGCACAGCTTCCAATGGAAAGTGGCTGACTAGGAAAAACGTGCTTTTCTGCAAAAGACACAAACAAAACCTGAAGTTTTGACCTTCAACCTAAGTGAATATGCAGTCTCTCTACAGGCTATTTTTTAGCAAAGGTGACAAACTTGCAGTGGCAGAAACTGTGACTTTTTTGATTTTTAAAACACCAGATAAGTCCGCCAGTAAATAAAAATAATTTAAAAAGTGTTAGAATGTTTAAAAATTTGTTTTACTTGCTGTATTAGGAACTCAAAGGAAAATTTGTTTTGCATAGTTACTAATTTTCTGTATGTCCAAAGGGCAAGTGAAATCAGTTTATAAAGATCTTTGTCCTGCTTTTTTTCTCCTTTTCTTTTGCTGATGCATTATTTTTAGCCCGTATTTTGTTTATTCTTTCAGAAAAGTGAATGGCAAAACTTAGCTAAGACATCATCCTTAGAACTATAACTCAGTTTGTTTAAGTTCTGGGATTTATTTTTACTTTTTCAAATTTGACAATCACACTATTTTTTCACTGCCTGAAACTGACACAGTACAAACATGCCGATCCCTATCACTGCTGCTCCTGCGTTTCTGAACAGGTCTTTGCATATCCTATCAATGAGCTGATCAAACTGGTGACACCGGGATTTTGTGCCTTTTGACAGCTGAAACTCCTGTGCTTTTCTCAAGCTAATTATTGTTTTCAAGGGGCAGTCACTATCAGAGCCTACAAGCTTCTTTTTCCACCCCCACATCAGGCTAGAAATGCTTAAAAGGTTTGCCTCTCCCTCCCTCCACCTACCAAGATTACTTTGAGAATAAAAGAAATGATAGTTAGCGTGAAATGTAGAGGTGTTGCTTCATATTTAAATTAATGTACAGGAGCTAACCCCCCCCACTATTTCTGAATAATTCTATAGAGATTTTGTAATTTTAAACAAAATAATGTCTTGGATGGTTTTTTTTTGGTCTCCGCTACTGTAAGCTCCAGCCAACATTTAATGGTACTATTTTAAAATGAGGTTTGCCTCATACTTGCTTATAATCTTTGCAGAAATATGTTTTGCCTTTTCTCAGTTCTTTGGGAGGTCATGGAAGTTATGGATTTAGTACTTGTGTTCATCAAGGGTCAAATAAAAGAAGTCTCTATATGCATAGTATCTTATTTTTTGTTATTTGGTGGTTGTACTGGAAATGGGTGGTGGCTGCAGCTCCTTGTTAATTACCTGCTGAACAGAAACACTGAGTCAGGCAGTTTACCATACCTTCTCTCTTCAGCTGATTTGCATTGCCTATCTGTGTTTGGGATGGAAAGAAGGCTAGCGATGGAAAGATCATGACTATTCAATCTGTATCATTACCACATTTCCCCTCCTAACAACAAAACTACAGGCTGGATTCATTTGTACTGGTATCATGAAAAATATTTAAAATCCAATTAAAATTGTACTAAAAGGGATCTAGATTTTTGTCTTGCAGTTTGCCTTATCTGATACAGATGTTGTTAGTGACACACTTTACTGTGTAAAGATTGCAGCCTTGTATTATATCCATGTCTAGCCTAGATGGAGATTTCTAAAGCAATGCTAAAGCTGAGAAAATTCACTTAAAACAAGAGCTTTGTGCAGAGCTCCGCAGCAAATCAAAGGTAGCTCTTATACAGATAAATGCCTCAGTTTTGGAGAAATGATGAGGTACTGTTAAGCAATTGCTTTGTTAAATGGGAGAAATTTTGAATTAAATTATTGTAAAATATTATAAACTATAGACTTTCATTTACTGCATGGTGAGAGGAGGAAACTGTCACAGATGTGAGTGGCTACAAACAGAAAGGTCCTATATTTTAATGTATCTTTGTTTATGGAATTTAGAAAATAAACTGGGAGAGTTATCATGTTTTCCCATTGCTGGGAACACTAAAACAAATAAATTAATGAAAAGAACAACTACTTTTTATTGAAAGACACCCCTTTCCATGCTGCGTTATAGGAAAAAAAGAAAGGAGTCAGAGAAGAGGAAGAATATAGACCCTAGTAGCATAATCTGCTGTGATTTACAGACTGTATAGCCTGGATTTTCATTTAATGGACTTGAGGGAAGCATTGTGTAGTATTATCACTTTCGTTCTGCAAAATCAGTATTCGTCCATTAAGGAAATAACATCTATTCCACTTACAGGTTTTTAGAAGGGTGCAAATCCATTCTGTAGAAGGGTTAGTGGACATGCAAAATGGAAGGGAGCTAGCAAAAACGAGTGTAGTTATAGCTTTTCTTTCCTGGGGAAAAAAAAAAAAAAAGCAATTTAGAAAATGGCATGTAAGTTAAAGCTGCCCCTGGCCAGCTTTAAATTATGTGATTCTCACTTATGCAAGATGCTGCGAGAGGAATTCCTTGGCTCTCATTAACATGGAATAATCCCTCTAGACTTCACACGCAGCAGACATACACAGGCACATACGCATTTCTACTGTCAGTTGCACATTTCCAACTGCAAAACAATACTCAGTCTGCAACCGCTCTTCAAGCAGAAGACTTTAAGTTCCCAATATCTTTTCAGGCAGTCCTTTCTTTTGTTTTAAGAACAGTGTTGTTAAAATGCATTTGAAAAAGTTTGTTTGGATAATGAAGAGTGATTATCTTCACTGCAGTAGCTTGAATGATGTTCGTTTTCTCAGCACAGTGGGCCAACTCCAGCAGCTACCACTGAGCTTTTGATTCTGCTGTAACCTTTCGGTCTGTCACAAAGGTGAGGAAGCTGGAAGACTGTGTGAAGGGGGTCAAACTCTAGTAACCTACACTGAACTTTTACAATCTAGAAAGCTGGGGCATAGACTTCCCCATAAAACCCCAAACTCCACCTGAAAATGCCCATAGCCAGCTATAGCACCTTCCTGTTTACAACCCCTGACTTTGGGAGTGCAATGCAAACTGAAGAGCTTGGATTACAGCTACCAAAACCAGGCTAGTGAACAACATTTTAATGTGAAGTACTACTGTTATAACTCACAAAATTCTCAAAGCATCAGTACATACGTGGCTGCTCGCAGGCATCCGGGATCTTCTGTGGGGGAGATATGTTTGCAGCAACTATATGTGGTTGAGAGCTAGAACAATTCGATCATGAATCTTGCTCAAGGCAAGGCAAGGGTTTTTTTTCCCTAACAAATTAGTTGTTCCTTCTCTCTCCTTATGTTACTGATTTCCCAGCTTGCTAAGCCAGCCTTTTCATTCTTTCCCAATTTCTCTCCAGTGTAGGACCCTTTGCACAGAAAGTTATGAGAAAGTTGAGGTTGTGGTGTAAAAAAAAAAGGATTCAACATTGAACAAAAATGGTAGGAGAGGATGGACCCATGGAGCAACATTGCCAAACATTGGCTAATAGGCAGAAAAAAGCCAGATTCTCACTCCTGGGAACAGTCAATTGATGTCAGCAGGACTAAATCTGTAGCCCCACCTGGAGGCATTGCACAGGGACTAATTGCCGCAGTGTGTGCCTTACCGGGGACAGCATAATAAGGACTGAATAACAAAAACTCTGGAATTCATTTGCATAAGCTTCCCTGGCCTGCAAATTCTGGGGAATTTTTGGCCTTAGCTTTTGCTCTTCGTTGTGGGCCTGACTTCTTCCAGCTGGATAAATAGTAGTGGATAAAAGCTCTGTTGCCTCAGGTGAACTGCTGCAGCTGCAGGCGCAATTTATGTGGATGACGAGGTAGGATTGGAGGGTCTGGAGCAGGATGAGATGGTATGGAAAGTCTCTCTACTTGTTGGTTTTGTGAAACTCTACAAGAAAGCTGCCTTTTTTTCTCTCCCCCATGTCCTTCCTTTGTGGTTCACTGACATCTTCCACTACATTTAGGCATTTTCTGTAGACAATGGGTCAGGCAAGATGACAATTACATTTATTAGGGGCTCACTAAAAATGTTCTTGCTGAATTTAAGCTGCAACTCGGATTTTAAGCACGTGGCGAGACTGATCCTAATCTCACCGTGCAGCATGGACACTGGGAAGCCAAAGCAGTGATGGTGGCATCTCTAGGTAAAACCAGAATTGAGCCCTACACATGCCAAACACTGCTCTCGTCCGTGGAGCCCAAGCTCTCCGCCAGTCAAGTACCTGCACATTACAAAGCTGAAATTTACTCTGTGTGTGAGTGCAGAACTCCATCATATGTGTTGTGGGTGGTGTGCTCTCCCAGCATGTGACCCACCTGCCAATATGTTAGGGCACTCTGCTCTGTGGGTTTTTTTTCCCTGCTGCAGTCTGATTCCTACATAAGAAGTCATTTGCTGTCTTGTACTTCAAAGCCTTTTTGATGAGTTTGTGAAGAGCCCTTTCTGAATTATATTTTTTTGTTTCTTTTTTTTTTTTGCATGAAGGTGTTATTGCTTGGACTTTTTTATTTTCTTGCCAGATAATGGAAACAAAATGAAATGATCGTTATGGCTAAGAAAAAGGATGTTGTTGAGAAGGATAATTTTAAAACACTAGGTGATAGGCAGTGTTTCTGAAAGACAAAAAATAAATCTTCTTAACTGAAAGATTTTATAAGCTATTATAATTTAGAGTTTTCAGAGAGGGACAGATGCGCTTGGAATTCAGGTTCAGATAATTATGTTATGTAAGTTTGCCATGTTATTGTTTTAATGAAAATAATGTATACATCAATTAGTTATCATATGTTATATATTGATGACTGATCCTTGCAATAATGTGTTATCATCTGAGTTTTCTCCACTGCAATGGTATTTTCATTTACTCTTGGTAAATGGTTACAATTTCAGGGCTTTTTTTTTCAGTCAGTTTTAAAATTAGTCTTAAAAATTGCAGTGTTACAAACTGGGAAGTTCAGCCAAGAGAGACAACATAAAGCAATGTTTTGTATCATTCTTGTTACTCCATAAATAGATGTTAAAATTATTTTAAGAAATATACAACATGTGGCATATTTCTCTGTAATCATATACAGCTACTAAAAACCTGCTTTTGAAGAACCTCTTCAGCACAATTTCATCTAAGCTATTTTCTTGAATCCTTCCTAAGCTGTTTACTTTTTAAAAAATATACCTATTTTCATATTTTGACACAATTTTTACCAGTGCAAGTGTTTGGTAGGTAAATAGCAGGCAACATAACTGATTTACAACCTTGTGCCTTGTGCAAGACTGGAAGGACGGTATGCTGCTGGAACAGAAAACTCACAATGTATTGGTTCAGTCGTGTCTGCATCGCTCCCTTTGCCTCTTTTGACTGTAAAAAAAAAAAATGATTCCCTTTAGTGTTCATACTTCATGGCAATTCAGAGGTCAGGCCCAGCTGACAAGCTTAGACAGCTTGGTCACCTGTTGCTTGTTAATATGATATTTTCTGTCTTCAAATGGCATCTCCCCACCAGCATCCACTTTTCTGGGGTAATGGAAGTGATATACTTAGCTAAGTACAAAAACATCCAAGCTCCAAAATGTGTCAGTCATGTAGTCTTAAAAATATTGGAGTTGTTTTAGAAATGTAAGTGGGAATGCTCACGAAGAAGTTGCAGCGAGGCAGTCTCTGAGCGCAATTGTTTTTCATAGAGAAATTCTCAAACTGGAATTTGTTATTTAAAGTACCTTTTTTTTTGGCTTTTACATTTTCTGAAATTGTGATGTAATGACAAGTAAGGACATGCGGCCAATAAATGAACGTGGTGAATTTTGAGGAGCATATATACAACATATGTATCTCTTATTGTTGATTTGCCCGAAGAATGTGATTTGACTGAGAGCTTACTTGGTTTATAACATAGGGATGTTAAAATTTCTGTTTGAAGAAGGCAAGGTTTTGCTAAATATATAACACATTTCTGATTCTGGAAAAGAAAAAAGGTTTATTATCTGCAGTTGTCGATGAAGTCTATAACTTCTGTTTTTGCCATATTTCATGAAATCAGCCTCTTAAAATTTGTGACATGAAGCACAGATCCAAATATATTTAGTGCAATAGTTAGCAGAAGCTAATGTGCTCTGTCAGAAAACTGAATCTCTTCATTTTTGTGTGTGAAGTGATTATGGTGAGAGGGAGTATGTTCAGACTACCCAGATGCAGAAAGTGGAAACATCAGATTAAAATGAAAGCATTATTTCTCTAAAGAATTATTATGAAAATATTTGTGAAAGGCCACTTCACAGCCAAATCATATGCTTAACTTCAATAAATACTAGTTTTCAAGCTTATTAAGATCCATCTAATCATCCTGTTTTAAGCTGGCACTTTTCATTACAACAGTAATTTGTTTCTGGTGTTGATCTCAAGTACTGTGGACTAGCTTTGCAGAAACAGCTCCCAAACAAGTACTGGGATCTCTTCTGTGTCACTGAAACCTGCTGTTGATATGCTTCTGGTATTTTTACAGAAGGTTTTGGAACTTTAATAAAGTGAATACGCAAAAAAAATTAGGATACGATATGCCAGATCAAGATACCAAAAATTTTAAAAAGAGTAACATGACTTTAACACTCCTCAATTTCATTTCCATGTATCAGTTTTTCATATGTCTTCATGAGAAAAGAAAATGTTTTTCAAATTAAGAAGAAAGTTTATTTTTGTTTTTCAGGACTTAATTTCCTTACTATTGCAATAGGTGAATCAAATCCTCAGTTTAGCAATTACTAGAAAATAATTGTAATTCAAATGAAAGAGTAAGGTAATATCAAATAATGCCAGGAATGAGCATAGATCTTGCACACAAAACAGCATCAAGATGCACCAACAAAAAAGTATCAATATAGAGCAATCAATGCTGTAGACCATATCTTTTAAATCTATCATGCTGCCTTTTGCCCTTTATATTAAGTCAAATGGAAGGGGCTATAATGAATGAGCATGTCTTCATTCTCATCAGCAACAGTTCTGTAGGAAACCTGGCAATATGACATTTAACGTGATTAATTCTGGGTTGTAGCTCCCGTTTATTATTTCCCACGTACATGCATAAAAAGTTATTATTAATTTAAAAAAACAAACCCAGTATAAATTGAGACTATTTCCAAAAGTTATACTGCAAGATAGACTCAAAAATAAAAGGTTAATCAGGTATTTTCAGTAATATATGCCTTATATTTTCACATTTATCTTTTTTCTCCCTTTTACAATACGATTAACCGAAGTGAAAGTGCTTACAATTGTGAATGCAAGTCTGGTCAGTTTATATTTAGCTTCTTAACAGGTTTCTACGTTAAAAATAACACATAACTGAAAGAAATCTCTAGGATTAGAGCATACCATGAAGTATACTGTGTAAAACTTAGATTTTTCTTACTTCATATCAGAAGGGGGCACTAGTGATCCATTATAAATAGGCAGTGTGACATTGCTTTTGTTGTGCCATATTTAATATTAATAATAATAATGATAATATAATTTCCCCATTTAATATTGAGGGCATTTGTGTGCATAATTAAGATTATAAATATATAATGGTAATTCAAAAGGTTAAATAATTAATAGATTGTATGTAAATATTATCTGTCTCTCATTGTCCTTTTATATTATTATTGAAATACTATTCTTACAGTTCACTTACTGTCTGTAACAATGAACTAATGCTGATTATTTCATAGCTAATTTTGGTGATTTCTAATGTAAAGGAGGTGAATTCTAATTGTAAAGGATCTTGATAATGTCAGTTAAATATATTCCTGGAAAAAGCAGGTATTTAGATCCCACTGTGATAAAAGCCATTTATGTATGTTGAGATTTAAATCATCTTATAGTTACTACAACAAAGAAAATGTGTTAAGTATTCATATAATAACATTTGTGTTGTTTCATATTAAATGAAATGGATGGAAATATATTCTTTATCATGATGCTTGCTTACTTTTTCTTTTTGGCTTATCTGATCCTGTACATTTTAGCAGATTTGTTGTTAGTATTGCTTTGGCCTATAAACTGAGGTCAAGATGAGGTGGCTTTGCTATTTCATAGAATCAACTTTGGTATGTAAGCTATGTGAGCAAGAAAAAGTGAGGAACAGTAATATGGCTTCTATTCCTTGTCCTCATTTTCTTGCTGTCTATAGGATAAAAACTGGCAGAGTGCATAAAATTGCAAAAACCCTAAGTCAGTAGCAGCAGGAAAACCAGCTCAGTTTTTGATTTGGAGGTTGCTGAGTGATACCATGTTGTAATAAAATACCTACTTATTAGATATGTAGATGGCAGCATTTGTGAAATTGTATCTATCCACAGTTAATTAGATGCTCTTTTGAAATGTCCACTATTATTTTCATGTATAGAAATGAGGGTCAATAAGGAGCTGAATTTAGCACTCAGTAAATTGAGTCAAGTTCCACACATGAAAAATACAGTCTCTGAAAGTGTTTTATGACATTAAAATAGGTGCAAATATGAAGTTTCTAAACTCTAAGATATTATTTAGGACCAAAATAGTTTTCATTAAAATTATTTGCAAGTTGCTGTGTTCATTTACTCAGGTGTAAATCCAGAATTTTCTTTGTTCAAAGTGCAATTAAGTCCTAAAATGGCAGCGAGAAGAAAGGTTCTTTGTACCTTAAAGGCAACTTCAAGGTATATATTCACGAGTATAGATAAGTGCTTTATGTGTGCATATAACCATGCATTTGTCAAACAAAAGTGCACTTTTTCATGCAGGAAACTAGAGTGATTCTAGATCAGCCATTTAATCCAAGCAAGCACATACCTGACCTCATACCCTTGAATCTTAGGTTCTTTTATTTCAATTTTCCTAACACCAGCGGTACTTTCCAGATAATTATCTATGAAAGTTACTGTCAGGATAACTGGAAACTCAATGTTTTCTAATGAGAGAACCTGTCTGAAGAACTCCTGTCTATCATGCCATTCTTTAGTGAAGCCTATTTTATTTCTTTTTTTTTTTTTTTTTAATGACAAAAAGCTTAGATATCAAATAAGGAGTTTTCAAAAAAGGAACCAAGGCAAGCTACCAGTGTAGTTTTTCCTCTGGCCTGGATGTAGACAGGAGGTGTCTGGTTTGCATTATCTCCAGTCACTGAATTGACTGTATTTTTATCCTCTTTAGTTATAATATATTGATAGTGGTAGCAGTGTAGCTACAGAAACGTGGAGCTTGGCATAGGCTTCGAATGTTTTTGAGAAGCTGAATAAATAGGTGTATAGATTAGCACCTCATGAATTATTTAGTCCAGCCCCCTGGTACTGCCTATACTGAGTTCCAGGTCTTTTTGCTTGTGCTGCCATCAATACCTGAATTTGAAGCTTTATGTTATAGTCTGAAACTAGCTTGAGAGCCTGCAAACTCTTTCAGCTTATTTCAGTAATCACTAATTCTGAGACTTATTTGGTATTAGTTCAAATGTCACCATTCTTAACTGTTTTTGTGTTTGGCCATTTCAGCTGAGAAATTTATTACTTGGTATAGTGGTAAATATTAGGATCGTATTGGAACCGGCTTCTTAATGAGTGCAACTTGACCTTCAAACAGAGAAAACCACAGTTTTGTTACTTATCTAAACTCTAGCATTTGTGAAGTCAAAGTGAGCCATTTTTCATGAGAGGTTGTTTGTCTTTTACATTCCTTATTACTCCTTTATTTGACTTCATTTAATTATCCCTGAATGAACTCATTTGTGTCTATTAATGCACAAAATCAAAACTACTTAGGTATATAAAACAGTAAAAAGAGTATTGCCTGTTATTCTATTTTTTTCCTGCTGAAGTGACAAAGGCATGCTTACAATGGTCTAGCCTGAGTAGATACTGGTTCTTTTTGTACAAAACAGGCAGAGATTGTTTAGAGATGCAGAGGCATGCCTGCATGTTTCTCCTTCCTCCTACCTTCAGTTGAAGTCTCTCTAGTTCAATGCTGATTTTAAAAAAATCACCATTTTGATTCCCCCTTTCCTCAAATTTTTTCCCCATCGTTTCCTCATAAAGGAGATTTTTTTAAGAATTCTCTTTCCAGTCCTGAAATCAAAACAGTTTCATGCCTGTGAAAGGACAAATCCTGCAAAATACACTTATCTGTACATACATCAACATATATATCTGGAACACTAATTTCTTACTGCCATTATAAAAAGCTTTGGGATACTAAAGAGGGGGTAATATTCAGGTGTCCAAAATCATACTGGGCTTAAATTTAAAGTTAAGAATCTTACTTTAGATTACTGGGGATTTACACAAGCAGATACAATATCTGAAATTTGGTACAGGTATATTATACTTAATGTATCATAGAATTTCAAATTTAATCCAGTGAAAAGCACAATTTTATTGTACTGGCTGTTATTATGGCATTTGCATTTACTGCAGAACCCAGAACTAGATAACCCAGGACACAAGAGCGTTTGCTCCAGAACTTTAGGTGAGATTGTCACATGATACACAAGATTTTGTTGAAAGTAAAAACTAGGTATTAATCATATTTGCAGTGGTGTAAATTTGAAAATACTTCACTGAAATTTCTGGAGTTATCCCATGGTATAATGTGGAATATATGTGTAATATGTAATAGTATCAATAGTTATTCAGTTATGTCAGCTCCTAAACTGATAGGAAAAAAGGACTCAATGAAGATACCTTATGTGCACTTGAGCAGACAGAACTAACTGCCCGTTTGTCGCTCACCAATCTCGAAGCTGCAATGAGCACTTACACTTTAAATAAATGGACTGTCAAAGAACCTACCTGATTCAGGGGAGCATTAAGAAGATGAGAAAAAGATTTGTAGTTGTATCTCCCCACTTGGTTTGTGTAGGTCAATAAACAGGGCACTTAAAATGATATGTAGGTTTAACTTAATTCAAATAGCAGAATTTGAGCAAGTAGCTGATTACAATGTATAGAGTAAGAGCTGGAAGAGATCAGGTGATCAGATATCCTTAAACTTTCAACAGGTTGAACTGGAACTACAGAGCTCTTCAACTGCTAGTATTTATACTAATCAGTCACTATGGAAAAAATCCAAATTTTTGTACTGAGGTCATCTTCACAGGGAAGGAAAAATATAGTTTGCTTTCCCAAGTCGTCCTTCAATTTTATGCTAAATATACAGGAGACTGCGATATGTCAGTACTTTTAGGAGTCTCAGATATAAGCACTAAAAATACTCTTCTCTCCTTTTGTGCAGTGGCATTCATTAATCACAAAGTGGGTTTTGTTCCTTTTATGTATTATACGATTTTATTGGTTTTGTTTTGCAGAGTAAAATAAAGATAGAAGTTATTCAACATTTTATCCAAGGTCACATAAACAGTCAATGCTCATAAGAAGTTCATTACAGTTCCCTGATGATTTTTGAACTCTACAGTTTTTGTTCTTACTCTAAACTCTTGATTAATTTGTCTAGTCATGAAACACCTCCCTTAAATTTGTCTCATGGATCATACACTGCCATGATCCATCTTGTGCTTTTGGAAACTTGAAAGTTTTCTGGTTTTCTGATTGTTATCACTTTTCTCCTCACAAAACTCAATGGCCTGAGGAAGATTACATAGTTGTTCAACACAAAAAGGGACTTAAAAGATTAGGAGTTTGGCCCTGAAGATAAATTCCTGTTGGGGGGGGGGGGGGGGGGGAAATTTTTTCAAACAGATTACATCCACAAAGAAATAAGATTTGCAATTTTTTATCTAGTTTCAGAAAAAAGAAGATGTCAATGCAGTGAAACATCAGAAAAAGTTTCATTGAATGTACTTCTTATGCAAATATCCTGTTCTTAAAGGGCTTGTTGCTTTTGTGAAGATTCTGTCCTTAATATAAAGTTACTGTGTTTCTTTAATTGGCAGCTGAAAAGCTATTGTTAAGGCTTTTTTTTTTTTTTTTTCCTTTGAGGGAATGTTGTTGATATTGTTTCTGGCTCTGTGATATATTGCTTTTATGTATGGTACCTATTGTACTCCTATTTCTATGCACAAGGGTTTGGGTTTTTTTCTTTTGAAGGCCTGTGACTGATAGCTAGTTGAGAGCTTGAATACAGAGAGGTTCAAGAGAAATGGACTGAAATTTTTGAGCTGGCTATGTTGTTTTGAACATGAGACACAACAGAGAGGAGAAATAAGATTTTGGTTTGGACTTTTCTTTCTTCTTTGTTGGTCCTTTCCATTTTTTTCATAGAACAATGCCAACTAAAACTCTAAGCCTGGAAATGGTGTTCTGCGCTCTGTAAAATGGCTGTTGAAATGCCCATTACTCCATAGCCTCAATGTCTTCCTCATAAAATGTGCTCACCTGAGAACTGAATGGTTTGTCTGTTCCTTAGGCTGGTAGAGAAAGCTTGTGGTGGATCCTCTGGTTGAAGCTGCTGTATCTCCCTGTCTCCTTTCCTGTCCTCTTGCCCTTGACTCTTAACTTTCTGCAGGCCCAATCTTTCCCTTGGTGGATGTGGCAGTGAAGTTTCTGAAGGATATAATAAAACCAGACTTTTCAGTTTTGACTATCACATTGGCAGCAATAAGGTCTATATTTAAAGCTGCTATTCAGCTTCCATCATAAATTTCTCTTTATACTTATATGTAACTGTATCAAAAATTCCCTTTAGTTTTTGACCCTTTATTGGTCTCATCTCAAATGTTTTTTTGCTAAATTCCAATAAAAAGTTATCACTGGAATCTCAGCCTTCAAAATTGGTGGATGAATGTGAACAAAGCAAACACATTTAGATTCTGGGTCTATGAAGTGCTGAACAACTTGATACACAAATGTATTTTGGTGAAAATAAAAGCAACCTTGCAATGTAAGATCATTTCAAGAATATTAACACTGACCACTCTTGGCTGGAATCCTTCCTGAAATTTCATCAAACCAAGTTTATACCTGATTGCTTTTGAACAAAACACTTCCTCTTCCTTACAGGACCCAAGTGGTCTTTCAGCTCTGCCACAGAAATCTGCCTAAATATAAGCAAAATAAATCAGACTGAACTGTTAGAAAATTGGTTTCCTTTGACAATTACATTTCGTAACTACTTTGCTTTCTGATTCTCTATTTCTGTGCACCCATAAATAGCTTCAGGACTTCAGATCTCCAGGACGAGGGGAGAAGATGTAGTGGTAATAAGGTGATGAATTGCTAAGAACAGTAAGAAAACACTAGGAGGAAGGCTTGTTAGTTTTGATTAGCATACAAGGAAAAGGAAAATGAGTATTCATAGTTGTGGGAATGGGATGGAATTGTTAGTAGACGATGCTAGAAAAGTTATGTGATATTACTTCATTTTGAATAAAAGGCCCTCAGAGTCATAACTCTTGACATCATTACGTAGTAAGCGTAGTTAAAGATTTTGAATATGCATGGCTTGGCCTATGAAGTCTTAAAATAAATATGGTTTATAACTTTTATTAAAGATACATAAAAATAATTTCAGTCACTGAAAATGTAAAACATTAATAAAATATTTAAAGGTAGAAGTCCTTATTACCTTTCTTTTCCAGCTACAGGATTATTTGGTTGGTTGGTTGGGGTTTTTTTGGGGGGGGGTGTGTTCTTTTTGACAAGAAACGTCCTGTTGACAGCCTTTTGTATGATATTAAAAGATGGGAATAGCTATCCTTAATGAGTAAAAAGAAGTTTAGAAGAACTGAAGTTGCTGATCCTGTTACTGATCTCTAACTATTTCCCTGAGGAAAATATTATGACATGCATGTAAAACTGAAAAGAACTGCAAAACCAGAAGATACAGCTTTGGTTATGCATGTTGATTTTTGTTTTCGACCATGTTGTTTTGGAAAGACAGAGGCAGTATATAGTTTTTATTATGTGTTCAAGAGATAGCATATTTGGACCATCTCCAGGCTTTTAGCTACCTTTTCAGTTTCAGGATCACTGTAAGTGTTCCAGGAGAACAGCTCAAGTGGATTTTAATTACAAAGCAAAAAAAAGAGAAGAAGTGATGTGAGGAAGGGGAAATGGCAGATAATGTGACAACAGAAGCACAAGTCTGAGTGTCCAGGTGAATTTCAGGACTTAGTCATGGCCAGTGGAGTTAATGGGTCTTCTACAGTCTTCTTTCTGACTTATCACAGGTAAGTTTTCAGGATCTCAGTGTTAAAGACAAAGAGGTGCTGTGGTGGTTCCCATGCCATATCCATTATTTCAGTAAGGTTCCTCTTTTTTGTTTACTGTCTCCTTAGCTCTATAACAGATAACTAGTTCCTATATTAGATTATCTTATTTTTTGACAAATCCATATTTGTCTTTCTTTTTCCTTGCATCTTTTTCTGCTCATCAGCCTGGATGTTTGTGGGTAGCTGGGGATTATTTTTAGGTTTTGTAATTTTGTTGACTTTCCTAAAAAAGGTTATTGTTTGGGGGTTTTCATAGGGTTTGTGTATTCTCTTTTTAGTCTGTAGGACAGGGTGGATTGGACTACCATTTTTGTTTTATCTGGGAAAGCTTAAGATAGTGGTACACAGTGGTGCTCTGATGAGATCCCGTACTGTAGAATTGCTCCCGACATGCGGCTGGATCAAAAACTTACCTGCACTCTGCTGCAAATGCGATAGGTCTCACGCTTCTGCAGACGAAGTGTCTCAAAGCTAAGTGGGAATTGGTCTGCAATTCAGAGGAATTGTGCTGATAGTTCACATCCCACTTCTATTTACTTCAGTGCTCTGCAGTCTCTATCCCATGATATAATTAGGTGAAAACCTACCAAATTAAGCAAAAGGAGGCCCTTGGAAAAGGTGAAAACACAAGTAATCAGCTCCAGTTGGAGCAGTTCATTCAGCCTGTTTATTGTAGCTCAGGGTCAACTGGGAAGGGGACTAACAAGGGCAAGATGACAACTAGATGACCTGTGGGACAGAGGAAAGCTTGACTTCCAGCACCTTATACATAAAGCATAAACCTGTTTGTACAACAGGCTCTGAAAAAATGAGAGTAGGCAATGAGAGATGATAAGGGTACTGATGATTTAATTTGTGTTTCCTCAGTTGAGCAGGAAGAACCAAATTTCAACTATTTGAATGATGATTTTCTTCAGGAAAATACTGCAAGGAGGCATTTCAGTGTTATTTACCCCTTGATTAGCTCTACAGTCTTATTCACTCTGTGCTTTCATGTCTAATGACTAGTTTGCATTAATATGAAAAGAATTGAACCCCCATCTTTCCAGAGTAACTTAGCAGAAGAAATAATAGACATGCAGACATGGTGGAACACACCTGTGTGGAAGCCTCTTATTATCACAAAGTAAACTAAAGGCATGGTACAGCATGAATACCTTATCCAGCAAAGGAAACTGATTTCAGCTGGAACCAGTGACCTGGGTATTGTCTGGCAGTACAATGTTTTATTCCTAGTATATTTCAATGTCATTACACCACTGATTGCTATATACTGCATTTTGCCTCCTTTTCTTAACAGTTGCTACCTCTTAATAATTGCTCTTACTACGATTGGGAAGCTATCTATGTGTTAGTGGCTCAACATTGGCTGTGTGTATGTATGTTGGCATTTCATTTATAGGAAACCATGCAGGGTAATAGATTATTTGAATTCAGGGATTCGGGGATTGTGTCCTGCTCAATCCACTTAGTACATTAGTAAGGAATTGAAGTTATTTTAAAATCACTAAGGGTTTGCCTGTTTTTTCTCCTTTAGCTGCATAAATAAAAATCTGTTACAAGAGTTTGATAACATGATCTTTATAACACAAAATAACACAGAGGAAAACCTATTTTTTCTGCAGAACTAAAACCAAATAATCTTCATGTTAAACGTTTTTATGATGAATATGATAATATTTGTTGGCAGAAAGGATAAAGAGGATTTTCTGGAGCATAAGGTGATGGAATTATTATTGAGTGTTGTTAAGGGAGAGAATACATGAGACCTTCCTTAGGCCTTTCAATCTACCTACCTAGTAATGTCCAGGACAGCATAGAAAAAGCATCATGTTGAAACAGTTATTGTTTACTTGAAAGGTTAAAGATCATCAAAGTTCAGGAGTGGGAATCAAGGAAAGATGAGGAGAAACACAGGAGCAGCAAACAGAGTGGAAGGTGAGCCTGGTCTTCTGACACTTCTGACTGCTGCAGGAAGAATCCAACTGCAGTATTGCCATAAAAGCAGTTGAAAATAAATGTTGAAATGTAACTCGCCTTTGAAATAAACCTCACAGATCCCTGACGGGAAAAAAAAGCAGAAGATCATCTTCAAGAACTGCAAAAGACTGCCCTGGACTTAACACTAAAGCCTGTAGGAAGAGAAGAACAGATAGTGAAAAAAGATGGGACAAAATTGTATCAGAAAGGCTAGACCTAGTAAATGTAAAAACACTGTTCCCTTATTAATTTTGTTCAGAGACCTAGATTAATCTCAGCTACCATTGCACATGTAGTGCAGATTTCCAAGGCAGGAACCCTTTCTGTAGTCATTAGCTAGTTCAGATCTTAGTCTGAAATCTCTGGGTGTCTGTCTTCTGCTTCCCAATAACTGCCTAAAATTAGTCCATGGATGAGACTAGACTTCAGTGTGTATATACATATATATGTGTGTGTGTGTTTATATATGGCTACACTGAGAAGCTCTGAAAAGTAGTTGGTTTAAGATCAGGCACAGGGATAAGAACTCTCATTCCTGATCTGTGGCAGCACGTAGAACAATCCTGTAATTTTTTTAGGCGCGTTCAGCTGAAATGGGGCTGAACCTGTCTTAGAAAATAAAGTTAACACTTGACAAGTCAATGATAACTTGACCATCTTTACTATGCTGTCTGGTGTCTCTCTGACACAGTAGGGATCCAGTCCACACTTTGTATACTGTCACTCATCCTATCCCAAATACAGAACACCAACTTTCTTTGCCCCCCCTTTTTTTTTTTTTTTTAATGTGTAGCGTCAGAGAGAGAGAGAAATGAAATGAGACTGTCACTATAAAGAAAAACACAGTAACTTTGTCTGTGGCCAGAGAAATGACATTGTCAAGTGACAAAGGCATACATCAAAATAAAAAATGTAGTGTTTTGCTCATTACCTGGTGGGTAGCATGTATGCTTCTTTGTTAACTTTCTGTATGCTGTAGAGTGCTGGGCAATTTCTCAGCACCCTGTTGAGCACAAACAATCCTGCTTAAACCAATAAGCCTGGTCAGCACCTGTTACCCTCCACCCTGTCCCAGCTGCTTTATGATTTATGTGAAACAAAGAAAGCAGGAAAATAGGTTGAATCAGTGACTCGGGAAACCGAAGTTGAGTCCAGTCTCTGTATGAATAACAGCATCAGGCTAAGTTTAATTCCTAGAAATGAAAGATACTCACTAATTTCAATTGTAGCCTATTAATAATATGTGCAAGGTGTTAAGAAACACAATTATTCCTAACTTCTCTTCCTTACTGGCTATCCCAAGCTTTCCTTGAAACTGGTAATGCTTAATCTCAAGGATTGGTGATTTTTCTTAGTTAACTTCTGAAATACTTCAACAGCCTTTTTTTTTTTTTTTTTTTTTTTTTTTTACATTATGCCTATTTGTTGTCCTCTTTCAGCGGTTAGGTAGTTGACATAAAACATTAGATTTTCTGTGAGCTGCATGTTATGTGATATCAGAGGAACCCCATATTTTCTCAGTTTATCAGCAACGACCAGCTACACAAATGGATAAATAATTCATAGATCTCCTTTTTAGCCAAAGAAATAATATGAAAACTTGATTGCAATACAAAATAGATGGAGCTGATATGTACTACCAGATACAATTGTATATATCTCCTTCAAAAATTAACAAATGAATATTTGCTTATGAACCATCTTCATCGCAGGCTCCATCTCTATTTCCTCTAAGACTGAAATCTACCTGGACACACTACTTGATAAAATTTGCACTTTCAGGCCCTCTTAGAAGTCAAAATGCTTTTCTCACTGATGAACAGGAGAGGGCTTGAAGGGTCACAGACAAGATCCTTGTTAACAAACCTAACCTTTAGCCCTCTAGAAAGAGAATTACAGCTTTCAACTTTTTTTGCTGTTTGTTTCTTTTTTTTCTCTTTTAAACTAAGTGAGCTTAACTCTTTTTTTAACTTCCTTTCGTTGTACAGTTAGCCCTGGAAATATAAATTATTATGAAAGAAACAGGCAGCAGGGCTCCACACCTGGCAAGGACCTGTGGTAGAAGACTATGAGGCATATCTTGGTACTCACCTTCCATAACATGACTCAGCTAGGGCAGAGATGTAGTGCAAACACTTTCCATGTTCACGGGGGTTAGCATCCAACCATAAGTGGACAATGAGTACAAATGCTGCGTTCAGGACTGGCACTGGCACTGGCACAGGAGGGGTTGCAGTGGAATGGCCTTTCATTCCTTACCAGACTATACTCACAGCTCATCTTTGCACCATGTTTCTGGACTGAAACTGTCTCTGAGGACAAGAGGAGTCAAAGTTTTTAGATCATCCTGGGTATGATTCTGTAGCTGCAGGCAGTTGTGCTGACTGACGTTATCCCTATGCTGCTCCAGCCTCAGAGAGATAGTGGTGAGAACCTTTGGTCTCCTTCAACATCCTGCAGTGATCACTGGGCGATTGCTCATACATGCCACTCCTGTATAGGGATGACCTTCAAGAAATGCACGAGGCCTCCTGTGCTCCTGGAAACCTGTGAGCTCCCTTCCTTATGGAGGTCCAAGCCCTTCACCAAGGAAGGCTGGTGTCAGAGATACATGCTAGATAGGAGACTCATGAGCAGACCCTGAAGGCAGACAGATATAAAAATTCAGAAAAAAGACTATTTCACATCCAGACAGTTCTTCTTTATTTAGTACTGCCTTCATTTTACATTGCCAGCTGAGGTAGAAAGTATTGAAAAGAGTGTGTGATCCTTTTTCCATATCTCTAGCCATCACTGCTTACTTTTGCTTTGCTATTCAATCTTTGCAATGTTGTGAGCACTCTCTAGTGTCTGTTCTCACTGTCAGTCTTTCTTTTTTCTTTCTCCTTCAAAACAGTGACACTCTGAGAGCATGGACAGATGTTAAGTTGCAGCAGACATTGCAATGGAAGTCCTCAGAAGCATAGTCATCAAAAACATAGGTATTATGCTCTTCTTCGATACCAACAAATGTGACTGGAGAGCAACATGGCTGCAAGAGCTGAGGACAGGCCTCTTCTTCCATTAAGTGTGCTGTCTTCAACTTACAGGTGGACTGAATGGGCTGGTAGGGTAGGAGGAGCTGGTCTGTTTAAACTGCATATATACTTTTCAAGAATCAATTCTGTCCACTTTCTTTCCTTATTTAGAGGAAATAGTCAAAGAATTGTTTCAACTTTCTCTTTGTGTTTTGAAGGCAAAGTTAGATTGAATAGCGTAGAGCTAGGAAATCCATATTTAATCGTTGAATTTTGGACTCTTTGGAGTTTGGATATAGGTCAACTTCCCGCAAATTAAGAGACCTGGGGCTTTTGTGGAAGGGGGAATAGCCAGTATCCTTATGGATTAATATGATGCCCACTGACTTTCTTCATTCATTGTATGATGAAGTGTATGGATTTCAAAAATAAAACGAATCCTAAGAAAAATCCAAGCAAGGTTACAATGTATTATTCTCAGCACCACACATAATTAAATGCTTATTGTACAGAGCTGGAAGTGTGTGGTTGAGCACTCTTTCTAGTGTTAATGTTGAGGTCTGTTGCTTAAATCAGTCTGATTTATCTGCTCATTTGTTTGTATATCCCAATAAAATTGTTTTAGCCTGATTTGTGTATTAAAAAAAATAATCTGAGAAAACCAAACAAAACCCCTAAACTGCCTGTAAGCAGTATTTTCTTGTCAGTCTGAATTTCTGAGCATATAGCTTTCCTACTTACCTATATGGAAAAACTACCAGCTAACTCTGTGACTGTGATTCTGCAGCAATGTGGATTATACATGTGGGCAAGTTGGAGCATTTGTCCCTTAATGAGTCTAGGATGTTTTTACCTCCTTTTGCTCACATCTCTTTTTCCTTTTTTTTTTTTTTTTTTAGGAAACATGAAATTTTCAAATCTCTAGAGAGAACATGGAGTATCTGAGATAATCTGAGATAGGGCGTAATAGCATATTCACTCATTTTTAAGAAAATTTTCAGGAGTACAGTTTATATGTAGAGATGTAGATTTTACACATAAAAGTACGTATATTTTCTTCCTCCAATTATTTTTTGTCTTCTATTGTGCTTAGTTTCCACTTTTTTGTCTTTCCCATTTAGACTCCACTGATAGAGCTGCTACCCTGGCTGGAGGGCTATGAGGACTCCAGTCACCTTCCTCAGTGCTGCTATCAGCAGCATTCAAAAGACCCAAACATTTTTTCAGATTTGGTCCTCACATAACTGTACTCCTGGCTCTGTTATATCTGCTTGTAGGGAAAATTTTATTGTATAATTATATATTGTATAACTTGTGTAATGGGAAATAAACGTCCCATTATGCAAGAGCAGTGAAACAAGTGCACTGTTGTCTATAGGTGTTTATAACTGAAGCTGAAGTATTATGTGATTTACTATTTTTTTCAAATGTATACTTGAGAACACCAGAAACTGAGCAAAAACTTGCACTTTAGTCACTTATAAGATGCTGGTCAGGAAATACCCATGATCATATGTCATAAGAGATAGCTATAGCAGCCACAAGGAGCTTTGAATCATTTGAGCTATAAACAGTTCACATAAAATTCACCCCAGTCATGTTTTTATGTTTTTCTGTATTCATTGTAAAATAGAACCAAATTATATTGCTTTTACAAGTCAGATGAAGATATTCTACTTTGTAGACATTTTGGTCTATTTCTGCCTGGTGATGTTTGCCTTTTCTATCTCATTCCCATTGCTCCAGTAATTAATCCCATAACATCAATAGCTTCTTGTGAATAAAATATAAACACCATCAGGCTGTTCCAAACTATTTCTTATATACGAAGAAGTACATTTGTGGAGTTGGGAAAAGATTAAGGAGAAAGATTGTATGGGGTTATGGGGTGAATAGGAAAAGCTCCCCCCCACCCCCATTCACTGTTAGTCCTTGTTCCTGCCCTATAATGAAAATGAAACTCTCTTTAAAACTTTTAAGTATGTGATTGTGAGAATTGACCCGTGACTGTTTTGACAATTAAAAGCTATCCACTGGAATATCTATGCTGGAAAACTTGCACAGTCATTTTATGATTTTTTGAGCCATGCTCTTTGGCTGGTATCTTGAAATGAGCCAAATACATGGTATTTCATATTATGCTCTTCATCACTGCTATGTTTGCGTTACTAAAAATCTTTGCACAGATGGGCAGAGGCAGTGCTGTCAGAAAATTTTCAGTTGCAAATTCTCTGCTAAATCCAAGCTTTTTCTCCCTCCAATTGTTTAAAAATAAAACAAAACAAAATGCATAATATGCCTAGTTCTGGTTATCTTTTATGCTAACTTACAGCAAAAATGTATTGCCTAACTTTCTATTTCTTTTTATTCCTCCAGAAGAGAGACTATTATGAAGAATAGGGATTACTTGGTTTATTTCATGTTAATGCTTTCCTGGGTTTAGCCATTATTTTTCTTTCCTTTTTTTTTCCCCCACTGTTAGCTTTTTTCTGGTATGGTTTTACATTACCAGGAATAGAGTAACTGGATGATATCAAATAAGATCAAAGCCTTTCATCCTTCACTTCATCTAAAAGGCAATCTGAATCTACCTTGAATTTTTGAAGACTTTAACGAACTCTTTCCTATCCCTCATGTTCAGCAGAAAAATCTGATGTTTCTCATACTGGCAAAGAAAAAAAATGGGAAACCTGCAGTCTGCTAAGTTGGGGAAGAGCAGTAGTAGATTCTCTCTTAACAGTGTATATGCACAGAGCAAAATTCCCTCCGTTTTCGCTTCCATTTGTATTAAGGCTGTAATAGTGTAAATCACATCATATATGCAAATACATACACAGCATTTGTTCTATTATGCAATCATTTGCACTCTATGAAAATGTTCCAATCCCCTTTTTTGTGAATTTGGAATAGTTGTATCACTAAAATAACATAGTATGAAATACGATACATCTGGCCATTATTCACTATATACTATGCGTTAAACCCCTGTTAAAACAGATTCATTCACCAATATGGGAGGAGAAGTAATCAGATATTACTGCGCAGTCTGCAGTGGACCCAAAGCCCATGGCCAAACAGCCAAAAACTCCCCCACCGGCACACACGGAAGGGAATGGGGCCACTAACGCAGAAGAATGGAAACTTGCAATGGTGAGGACCTGCAGGAGGAAGGGACTTCCCCCGAAGCCTGCCATGCCCTTGCAGAACCACTTCACCACTCTTCAGACTGAAGAGGAAAGACCCATCACATCAGGAGAGACGCTGGAGGCAGCCCCATCTGCTCCCCGTGTAACAACCACCGCAATTAACAAAAGGCAGCGGGTGATAGTAGTAGGTGACTCTCTTCCGAGCGGTACGGAGGCACCCATCTGCCAGCCTGATGCGCTCTAGAGAGGTGGGCTGCTTACTGGGGGCTCCTATCAGGGACGTCACCGAGACACTACCCAGCCTCGTACAGCCCACCGACTATTATCCGCTGCTGTTGTTTCATGTGGGCACCAGTGATACAGCCGGGAGCAGTCTGAGGAGGATCACGAAGGATTACAGAGCCCTGGGAGCAGCAGTAAGGGACTCTGGAGCGCAGGTAGTTTTTTTCCCAATCCTTCCAAAGGGAAGGGCTTTGAAAGGACCAGTTGAACCTGGTGAATCAACAAATGGTTATGGGACTGGTGCCACAGCCAGCGGTTTGGCTACTTAGACCATGGGACTCGCTTTGAGAAACCTGGTCTACTGGGGGCTGACAGGGTCCATCTGTCAGAGAAGGGGAAGAGCATCTTCGGTCACAGGCTTGCCAGGCTGGTGAACAGGGCTTTCACCTAAAGTTGCCAGGGGAGGGGAACCTCAACCCATCCCACTCCTACCAGTTTGATGCCAGTGCCAGCAATAGATGCCCAGAGCCTGGAGAGGGATCACAGGTCAGCAGGAGAGCACCTGAAGAGCAGCACAAAGGAATTCCAGCCACTCCAGCCAGTCAGTCAACTTCATCGGGGGCCCAACTTGAACGCCTCTATGCAAACGCACGCAGCATGGGGAATAAAGAAGAGGAGTTAGATGTGTCCACACGCCTGCCAGGCTATGATCTTATTGGCATCATGGAGATGTGGTGGGATGGCTTCTATGACTGGAGTGTTGGAATGGAAGGACACAGGCTCCTTAGGAAGGACAGGCAGGGAGACGAGGAGGGGATGTTGCCCTCTATGTCCGTGAACAGCTGGAGTGCATGGAGCTCTGCCTGGGGATGGGTGAGGAGTCGACTAAGAGCTTATGGGTCAGGATTAAAGGGACGGCAGGGACAGGTGAAATTATAGTGAGCATCTGCTACAGGCCACCCCACCAGCAAGACCGAGCAGATGAGGACCTACCTCTATAGACACATATGAGCAAGCTCATGTTCACAAGCCCTGGTCCTCATGGGAGACTTCAACCACCCTGATATCTGTTGGAGGCACAACACAGCAGGGCATAAGCAATCCAGGAGGTTCCTGGAATGTGTTGATGACAACGTCCTTCTCCAAGTGATAGAGGAGCCAATGAGGAGAGCTGCTATGCTAGACCTTGTTCTCACCAACAGAGAGGGGCTGGTGGGGAATGTGAAGCTCAAGGGCAGCCTTGGCTGCAGTGACCATCAAATGGTGGAGTTCAAGATCCTTAGGGCAACGAGGACGGTGCACACCAATCTCACTACCCTGGACTTCAGGAGAGCAGACTTTGGCCTCTTCAGGGATCTGCTTGGTAGAGTACCATGGGATAAAGCCCTGGAGGGAAGTGGGGCCCGAGAAAGCTGGTTAATATTCAAGGATCACCTCTTTTAAGCTCAGGAGTGATGCATTCCAGCAAAGAGGAAGTCAGGCAAAAATGCCAGGAGGCCTGCGTGGATGAGCAAGGAGCTCCTGGACAAACTCAAACACAAAAAGGAAGCCTACAGAAGGTGGAAGCGAGGACAGGTAGCCTGGTAGGAATACAGAGAAATTGTCTGAGCAGTCAGGGAACAGGTTAGGAAAGCTAAAGCCTGATACAATTAAATATGGACAGAGACATCAAGGGCAACAAGAAAAGCTTCTATAGGTATGTCAGTGATAAAAGGAAGACTAGGGAAAATGTGGTCCTTCTCCGGAAGAAAATGGGAGACCTGGCTAATTGGGATATGGAGAAAGCTGAGGTACTCTATGACTTTTTTGCCTCAGTCTTTACCGGCAAGTGCTCCAGCCACACCGCCCAAGTTGCAGAAGGACAAGGCAGGGACTGGGAGAATGAAGAACTGCCTATGGTATGCGGAGATCGGGTTTGAGACCATCTAAGGAACCTGAAGGTGCACAAGGCCATGGGACCTGATGACATGCATCCATGGCTCCTGAGAGAACTGGCAGATGAAGTGGCTAAGGCACTATCCATCATATTTGAGAAGTTGTGGCAGCCCAGTGAAGTTCCCACTGACTGGAAAAGAGGAAACATAACCCCCATTTTTGAAAAGGGAAAAAAGAAAGACCTGGGGAACTACAGGCAAGTCAGTCTCACCTCTATGCCTGGCAAGATCATGGAGCAGATCCTCCTGGAAACTATGCTAAGGCACATGGAAAATAAGGAGGTAACTGGTGACAGCCAACATGGCTCCACTAAAGGCAAAACCTGCCTGACAAATTTGGTGGCCTTCTATGACAGGGTTACAGTGTTGGTGAATAAGGGAGGAGCAACTGACGTCATCTACCTGGACTTGTACAAAGCATTTGACACTGTCCCGCACGACATCCTTGTCTCTAAATTGGAGGGACATGGATCTGATGGATGCACCACTCAGTGGATAAGGAATCGGCTGGATGCTCACACTCAAAACATTGCGGTCAATGGCTGGAAGTGGAGAGCAGTGGTGAGTGGTGTTCCTCAGGGATTGGTACTGGGACTGACACTGTTTAACAGCCTTGTCAGTGACATGGACAGTGGGATTGGGTACACCCTCAGCAAGTTTGCCGATGACACCAAGCTGTGTGGTGTGGTCGACACACTGGAGGGAAGGGATGCCATCCAGAGGGACACTGACAGGCTGAAGAGGTGGGCCCGTGCGAACCTCATGAAGTTCAACAAGACCAAGTGCAAGGTCCTGCACCCGAGATGGTGCAAGGTCCTGCACCCGAGATGGTGCAATCCCAAGCTCAAATACAGGCTGGGTGATGAGTGGATTGAGAGCAGCCCTGAGGAGAAGGACTTGGGGGTGTTAGTTGATGAGAAGTTCAACATGACCCAGCAATGTGCACTCGCAGCCCAGAAAGCCAGGCGTTCCTGGGCTGCATCAAAAGAAGCAGGACCAGCAGGTTGAGGGAGGGGATTCTGCCCCTCTGCTCTGCTCTGCTCTGGTGAGACCCTACCTGCAGTACTGCATCCAGCTCTGGGGTCCCCAACATAAGAAGGACATGGACTTGTTGGAGCAAGTCCAGAGGAGGGCCACAAAGGTGATCAGGGGGCTGGAGCACCTCTCCTATGAGGACAGGCTGAGAGAGTTGGGGTTGTTCAGCCTGGAGAAGAGAAGGCTCTGTCCAGTACCTAAAGGGGGCCTACAGGAAAGCTAGAGAGGGACTTTTTACAAAGGCATCTAGGGATAGGACAAGGGGCAATGACTTTAAACTGAAAGAAGGTAGATTCAGGTGAGATGTAAGGAAGAAGTTCTTCCCTGTGAGGGTGATGAGGCACTGGAACAACAGGTTGCCCAGAGAAGTTGTGGATGTGCCATCCCTGGAAGTGTTCAACATCAGGTTGGATGGGGCTTTGAGCAACCTGGTCTAGTGGAAGGTGTCCCTGCCCATGGCAGGGGGGCTGGAGCTAGATGATCTCTTGGGTCCCTTCCAACACAAACCATTCTATGATATGACCTTGGTGACTTCTGAAGGTCTATGAATTCAGAATAACTAGCACATATGCTTCCTATAATATGAAATATATTTGAATAAACAATATCTTCAGTTTTCCCGAATGAGAAATATATTTGTAGAAATGGGTCTTCTCCCTTTTCATTCAGGCTGTTGAGTAGTAGTGTCTACTTGACCCTTACCTGCTCCTGAAACAAAGCCCTCAACTTTGTCCCCTGGGTAGTTCTCCTGTGTTACTACTTCATCAAACCCACCTTGGTGTTATTGTGTAGATCAACCAGTGGATTTAACTAAGAATATTTTGTAGGAACAACACTATTTAAAATAAAGCCACATTGCAGGCTTATCACTGCAATGAAAGAGTAGACCCATTGCTTGCTCCAGGATATTCCTCAGTAAAAGACAATAGGTGAATGAGGCATCAGGGAGCATACCTGGAAATCAGCTGAAATGTACCAGGGATTTTTCTGTCCCTGGGGTGACTCAGAGTCAGGAGATGACAGGCAAATTACATCAACTTTTGTTTTCTCGCTCTCTGGGAATTAAATCTCTGGACATACTTTTCTGATAGAAATATCTTCTCAATATTTTGAGATGTTTATTTAATTCACTCATTACTAGTCAGGTTGCTAATTTTGTCTGCACCTTTATCTGTAGCAAAATATAGGTTATATATACATATATATGTAAACACACACGCACACACATATGCACATATATATTTATAGACATACATATACACATTTATATGTCTATTCTGCAAACACATTATGTATAGTTAGGTATAAATACAGCTACAAACAACATTAGTATATATAAATATGTGTAAGCTGTCATTAAATCTGATTATGATTTCTTGCAGAAAGAGTATGTATGAAATGGTTTTTATGTTGCTTTTTTGAAGACTTGCTGCTAATGTATTGGTATTTGGTGCTCACATATTTTAATATGCTGCATGCCTGAATGACAGATGATTATCTGACAAAGGAAAGCTGGTGTTAAACAAAATGAGCTAGTACCACATTTAAAAATCCCAACTCTAACAGAACAACAGTTAAGTATATGTATTGTATTTTAAAAATTTAATAGCTGCCTATTGCTGGTATTGTCTTTGTCCGTGTTGACAACAAAAGGATAAATACAGTGCATACAGTAGGTCCCTCTGGTTATACCATGAACATGACACATGTCATCCTATGATAAATTGGCTCTGTGTTCAATTTCAAATCCAAAGCTCTGGAGGCAGAGGTGTTAGGAAGCAGGCATAATTCTGGCGAGCAGAGGCCTCAGATGCACAAAATTAGTGTGCATGGAACAGATAACAGAAAGTGAGAGGGAGACAGAGGAAGTTTGCACAGGTTTGTCAACTTCCTGCGGTTTAGGTAGTATTGGCAGATGTTAGGTGTAAAAAAAACATCTGTAAGCATGATAATGAATGTTACCAGAATTTGAAGTGACAACTGTATCGAGCACAAATGCTGTCTTGTTTCCTCATTTGCATACCAATTAAATAAAAGACCCAAATATTAGGTTCCAGAATTTGTTTGACAAATAATCTGTGGGGCTTACTCTGTACATCTGGGTCAGACATGTTGGCTGTGTGACAGGTGCAGTGTCAAAAGAAGATTTTAACATGGAAAAAATGTATTCAGATTGTTGCTAAGTACTGCACTTAAAGCAGAGATTAGAAAAGGGTCTAGTTCAGAAATTGCTTTAAACAAAGTGGTATCTACCTCTCTCTAAGCATTTTATTGTGCATTACTGTCAGGTCTGGTATGCAAGACATCTTCCTCACCAACCACTGAAGAAAGGAGTAGGCAAAAATAGAGCTGTTCTGTACTGTTACTTTGTGCAGCTATCTTATTCCCTGGGTAAATACATATGTTTTGTGAGACTACTCAAAGAGTAAGAGACTACTTGATGTGAGTAAGGATGGCAGAATCAAGCATGACATGCTTAAGCATTTATGCAGAATTTTACATTTTTTATGCTGCTCTGAAATATTTACTAAGTAGTTCATGTCTGGTGAAGGTTCAGGTCAGTTCTTGTTTTAGTAAAACAAGTTCGCTTGACCCTGATTTTAAACCAAACTTGAGCCAAAGCAGGATAGCTGTTCTCTTGGCCAAATGCTGCTCTTATAAACTGAACCTATATGCCTTGCTAATATGTATGTCCTTATAACAACTTCTGGGGTATACCACCCATATGGCATTTCATTTTTACACTCTTCCATGCTGCATTTCTTAGCAGTGAACACTGGATTTCACCTTCTACTAAGCCAAAGTTGCTTCCTGTAATTTTTTATGAAATCCATTTCTTCTTACCAATTTTCTCAAGTTTCTAAATATTTGAGGGTCCTAAGATGCTACACCTTGAATAATATTAAACCATTAGACAGTAAGCATCTATGTCAGTGTTTGGTGATGCATATGATTAAGACTTGTATAGGCATGGACCCTAGCAAAGTACCTTGAAAATTTCCATTGAAACACCAGCTGTCTGTACACTGTTGTACAGAAAGGCCCTCAAACCAGGAAAAATTATCTATCTTTCTAGTGTCTGCTTGCATGATGGCTATGGGGTTGATGTAGTGCAACCCTGCTGATATTCTGAGGAACAGGATCATGGTATGTGTGGCAATTCAGGGGTAAGCATGCAATAATACAGAAGTAAAATAAATATAAAAAATTGGGGGAAAAATTTTTTTTAAATATAAGTTAGTATTAATAAATTTATTATCTCCCCCCCCCCTTTGTTTCTTGTTTTTTGTCAAGGAAATTAATTTACACAGGGTAAATATAGTATTTAAATATTTAAAATTTAAATGAAGAAAATCCTCTTGAATGTACCTGTACATACTAGATATGTCTGAGTCCATTTGGTATAAGAAAGTAGGCCATGAAATTATGCGTTTAAAGAAGTTAAACTACTCGCTCACATAGAACTAAATTTTTCTAACCTCTTCTGTAAATGGTGAACTGCTTGTGAAAAGCCAGGCAGACAGAACCCAAGCCTTTAACAATGCATAAAGGTGCAGTTTTCTAAATTTCAGAGTTTGGGAACTGGGGGAAGTGGAATTCCCACTTATGAAAAAGTAAGAATAGAAAAAAAGTGTTTTATATACTAAAATGGTGACTTTTATAGCATATAAAATCTTTAAAAATAAAGTGAATAAAACCAGAGCACTGTAGGTTATGCTGCTATGTGGAAGCAAAAAGACACATGGTTAGTTTTGAACCAGCAAGTGTTTCATACTGCAACCAAGGGATGCATTTTGCAGGGATGAAATTGAGCAAAGGAAAATTTAGTCTTATTACCAGGGAAATGTATCTAATAGTGAGATCTATTAGAATTGTGGAATAGTCTCTAGAGAGAAGTGATGGAAGCCCCATAGTTTGAGTCTTTGAAAACCGGTCTAGGGAAAGGTTTTCTTGCTGGGAAATAACTTTGTATTGGCTGTAGAAGGCAGGGTGTCACCTAATGGAAAATTTCTGCCTGACATCTGCTGAACTCTGATTTATTACTAGCACACTTGTATAGCATTTCATAGAAATCTGGAAAAGAAGACAGGATCTTAATGTCTTGATAATTTTCATGACACAACAAAAGCAAGCAAGTTCTGAAATTCTCTATTGTGTCTCAGTATCATTGCTAAGTGTTTTTTTCATGTCCATGCAGTTTCAATAGACCAAGGCTAATTTATGCCTTCATTATCTTTAATTATTTTTCTCTTTTTTTTTCTTTTTTAAAATTTTTTCTTGGCTTTATGGTTGTTGATTTCCAACATCATGAAGTATTGTATGAAATGTCATGAAAGGAATACTTGCATGGGAGGAGGTAGAAGAACTCGGTTAATATTTGTTTAAGCTTTAAAAGAAAGTTCCTCAGACAGTAACTTGTAGGTTTTGTTCACCTTTTAGGAAAATGCATGTAGCATAATTGTTCATTTAAATGTCAAATGTAGATGTGTCATTGGATATTAGCAAAACCCAGTAAATGTTAAGTTTGCATGTTTACTCCTCACAGTAAACAGCATACATTTCTCCAACAGAATTTCAAAATATTCCTGAATCAATAATAATAAAGTACAACTTCTTTCTAGCTTTTCAACTGATTCCTGTGAAATAACTTGCTGGATGCCTGTCCGTTTCTGCTGGAAGCATGTCCTTAATCTCTACTGAGAGTCACAGAGTGCGTATATGGAGCACCAGATCTGAACCACCAAGGAGAGCAAAGGTTCCTCACAGGGAGATAACATGAAACACAAATATGAATACGACTTGTTATTCCTTAACTTTTCCTGGTGAAAGCATTTTCTTTCACAAACTCTTTTGTAAGGTTAAGTTCAGTTCTGTCTCACACATTTTTATATTGTCAAGAATAAAGCTAATAATTACCATGTTCCAATCATCAACAATGATCTGACAACTATTAAGTTGTAATATGAAAAGTTAAATACAAGGCACTAATACTTACTAAGACATTTCTAGGCCCCAATTGACTCAGAATTTATCTTAAACAGAAATATGAGAGTGAATATATACCACTGACGGTAGTGCACAAAGGAACAGAGGATTGGCTGACAAGTCTGCATTTACCTAGTTTCACCATCAGTATGAAGATAAAGTTGCTTTTCATGACTAAAACCTGTTCATTCAAAGTGAGTCAAAGATTTGCCTTTCAGTCATGAACAATGCCCAGGTTTCAGCTGGATTTTTGTAAAAATTAGTTTGAAAAATGTCCCTTTGGTTGGAAAGATTTTTACATTTATTTTTATATTTAACTTACTTTTCATTATTCAAGTGTTAAAGGTTAGAGTTTGTCCCAGAAAATACAGCATGTCAATAGCTTTGTTCTCATGCATGTTTCATGATTGCTTCTCTATTGAAACCGTCTCACCTGAAGGTCTTATGAGAACTTGTACAACTGGAAGCATGGTGGTAGCACTCGTCGGCTGTGTTTCAGTTCATCTTCAGATTTGCTGGATAACTGTATGAAGGTCATTCAGATATCTAAATAGCAAGAAAACCCTGGAGTCTGAAAAGATTTTAAAAGTATGTTCTAGAAATTTTTTCTAGAAAATTTTATCTCTTTTTCTGTATTTCCTTTTTTTTCCTTGTTTTCTGTTTCATTTTGAAAATGAGTTGCACCATGAATGTCGACATAGAGCAGAGTTTAGAAATGCATTTTACAGTTAAGCAATATAAATTTCTTAATCCTGGTTTGAACGTGAATCGCACAATTAGGATATTGTAGTAAATGATCAATGCACTAAAAACACTCAACAATCACGAATGGATCTTATTTCATTTTTAATCTTAGTCTAAACTTATTTTTGTAGATAATACCAAATCTAAAATTATTTTGTTCTCCTATATAACTTTTTTATATTACATGGATAGTGTTCCTGAGAAATGAATTCATTAAGCATTGCAATGCAACTGTGTCTAGGTTGACTCTGTAAATGTTGACTTTCCTATCAATGGAGCTGGCCAGTCTCCCTTCTGTCTGATGGAGGGAAGGAGAAAGATGGAGAAAGGTGATTCTGTGTAGCATAGAAAAAGTTGAATGGAGAAAGAAACAACACATTTCATCTTTGGAGTTGGAAATCTGCTAATGCTTACATTATGGTAATGTTTAGTCAGGTTTTTTTTAAATGCCTGCTGTGTCAGTGTACTTATCAATTGTTGAAATAAAATTTCTGGGTACTTTTTAAACTACTTAGACAAATTACACAATATGAAGATGCCTGGTCTATTTGAAAACAATTTGAGAAAAGTCCACTGCTGGCAAAAGGCTTTGAGGTCCAGAGGAGGCTGCTTTCATGAAATTGCTAGAAACTGCACTACTTTTTGTGAAATGATGGCTCTCAAAGCAGAGTTGCATTTTGCAATGTAGGTAGGAATTTATTGCACAGACGATTTGGAGTAGTATGGAGCTGTGGCTTGATTTTATCCTGTTTCAGCTATCTAGACAATGTAAGAAAATTGTAATTTCTATATGGTATCAGATAGCTCCTGCTGTGCTGAGTCAGAAGACTCTGCTATGCAACATATGTGTGGGATTCTGTCTTCAATCTGTTCACTTTTTGCTCTGGATTACACCATGATAATCCCAAAGCTGCTATACAGTTTATAACAGAAAAATCAGTGGCCAATATTGCTGATGGGGATGGCAAAACTGAGACTGAGGAACGGGAAGATGTGACTCAGGTCATGAAAGGAAGAGCTTACGAGGAAACTCAATGTGCACGGAGAGCTGCTGGCAAAAGATCTTACAAGATTCTCAGACCCCGCGAGGTGTGAACGATACAGTGCCTGATTTGGCAACATGCTTCACATAGTCTGTTCTTCCATAGGTAGGAGCCTCCCTGGCATGGCTGAATTATAATGCTGTTAGACTTGCACTTCTTGTGGATATCTGTGCAACGTACCATCAAATTGTCAGCGTAGCTGCATTGAGGTTATCATGTAGAATATATTACTTTCTGTAACAGGAAGAAACTTGGTCCACTTGAAATATTTTCAGCAGCTCAGCTTGCTTTGCAGTTCCAAGGACTTCTTGCAGCACGTGTTCATATTTTAGGCATTAGGCAGTTAGTTTTTCATTCATTAATTAAGGTCTTATAGGTATCCCGATGAAATATCCCGTGCCATCATTTAAAAGATTCCTTTTGGCATCAGGTAGTCTAAATCTGGGCTCAAAACCACTTTAGGCTTTATCCTGGCATGAATCAATACAGTTTATATCACCTTTCTAATTATTAGCTCCCTGGTCACAGTAGGCATGTATAGATGTATCTGTTTTCACTTTGAAAGGTCCCTTCATGTTGCTAAAGCATCAGGAATTAACCTTATTGTAAATAGGAACCGTTCTCCAATCTCTAAAATATTAAGGCATTTGCCTAACTTATATATTCTACTAAATGTTCATACTTTATCACTTTATGAATAATGAGTATTTGTAAATTGCAATCTGTCTTTGATTTTTTTTGAAGGCTTCCAATAGCTTTATTTTGGCCTTTGCGCATATATCTTCCTGTCATGTATTGAAATTTATACTCACTGTTAAATGTATTTATGAATCTCTTCTTGATCATGGTCTTAAGTTTTCAGACACCAGTCTTGATCTTTTAAGGTGCTGAACATCCCATTCAAAGCCACCGTATAACTAGACTCTGAAATCTGTGAACTCCTAAATCTTTATTTAAAAGACTAACAGTAGGTACTCAGCTTTGGAAAACTTGGTCCAACTCAAATGCTAAGAAGAAAATTGTTAAAGAATGTTCAGATAAACTCTGCTCATAAATGTGCTGGATGATTTTTTCTCTTGACTCTCAAATTCTTGAAGCCATCATGTAATATTGCAAATAAACAATGCACAGCATAGTATTTGCAAAAAATGTATTCTCCAAATATTCTCTACCCAGTATCAGATTGTTTTCACCTGAATATTTTAGAATCTCATAATCCAAATATAAAAGGATAATCCAACTGTGTGCATTATGTTTGAAAACAGAGATAAAAAAGTCAGGGTTTTTTTATTGTATAGTGTTTAAAATTAAGCTCACCTTATCACCTCCAATGCTGTATCTTAATAAACATTTAGGTTTGTTGCAATGGAGATCTGAGAAGTGAAGAAAAAACCAAAAGGTTAGCTATTTGTAGCTGGTTTGGGATTGTACTGGATATATAACCTTGAAAAACATTGTAGAAAAAGCAAATACTCTATCATGTCATCAGTGCAACATGAAGTAGACAGAATATAGTTGATAGACCAGTATGATAATGAATGAATGTTTCTCTAACATTTTTTGTTTTCAGAACAAAAACCATGTCCTTCAGTAGCACAGCATCTTTAAATTGGTTTCGAGGCTGAATGAAACTTATGGTGGGGTTAAAGAAGAGTATATGACAACCGAGTTTATATTTTATTTAAATAATTAAATCACTAACTAATTCACAATCCATTTGCTATTTTAATTATTATAACAATTGGATCTAGCTGAACATATCTTCTTAGTGGTTCTGTAATAACCTGTGATCTATTACAAGATGCTTTGGTTTGGTACCAGTTTTATAAATCTGCCCTTTCATACCAATGTTTCACTGAACTGAAAAAGGCTTTTTAAATATCTTTCTAGAAACACTTAGAAGCATAAGGAGGAGAGTTAGATAAAAGATGGTAGCAATGTTAAGTGATTAAGAGTAGCCTTAGTGAAGCTGAAAACTAATCAGCATACACTGAAATTTTTATTTATTATGTACTATTTCTGTAGACATTGACAGAGAAGGAACTACCATTAGTACTAGATTCTCAGAAACAGTCACATTCCCTTTCCCAGACAGTTTATGGTGTCAGGCTGTATGTATGTATGTCCTGTTTTTATTTTATTTTATTTTATTTTATTTTATTTTATTTTATTTTATTTTATTTTATTTTATTTTAATGTATTTACTTTTGCTAAGACTATTGGACTCTGCATGCCTCCCTTGGACATGCTTTCTTAAGGGATGGAAATGAGCCATTTATCAAGTTTGTTTCATATTTCTCTTTATGGGAAAGTATTCACACCACTGAACAATACTTCCAAAAGTAAAATGGGTAAGAAAGTGGTGTCTGTATTCTAAGCTGACAGGTGTTGTGAATGTGGGAGTGAAGGCTTGTAGGTCTTGAGATACCGTGGCCATCGATGATACATGCAAGATACCATGACCAACCATGTTGACCTACGTTTTTTGCTCAGCTGTCATTTGTTCTGACCTTCGTCACAGAGAGTGAGAGCAGGACAAGGTAATTAATGCAAGCTGGATTTGAATTCAGATGGTTTTATTCCCTGTAGCATCACGGAGATGGATCATGACACAGATAGCTTCGGTCCTGTTGGTGCTTTCCCCTCCCAGCAGAACAAGAGGTTTACATGCAGAGAGATGAATTATGGTGTCTGTGGGGATGATATAATGAAAACACTCTTTTCCCCCTCTTATATGTTCACTGATTTGTTTCACTGTCTTGCTCTCCTTTTGCTCTGTTCAACGAATTGTGGTAAGAGCAGCTGGAACAACACAAAAAGCCCCCAGTTTCTTAGTTGTTCCTGTGTGTGACACATGTTCTGCTATTGGCTATCAAAGCAGTTTGCAATCAACTCATAAGCAAAACAACTCCAATACTATTACACAGATTTAACTGTGTTCTTTAATAATAGATGGAACTTAAGCTAACTGAGCAATGTCCTTTTACTCTGAAATCATTCTTAGTTAATTATCCCCTTGACTTCTCTTATTTCTCTTAGCAGTAATTTCTAATTTTACTGTGATCTTTTATTCACCCATAACCTTTGAACAATATTTCCAGGGTATTTTTTTATTCAGATAATTTCAGCTGATTTCTCTTCAGTGACCTCAAAAAGTACAATGAGCAGCAGCCAAAATCTCTTCTCATGCTCTTCTCTATTTTAATAAAGCTCTTCTCTTCTTTAGCATCTTTAATCTTCTTTTAAATGTCATATATTTATATGTTAAAAAACACCTGTATGAAGAAGTGTACTTTTTCACAGCTGGGCAAGATGAAGAGCACAGAATTGAAAACAAAATTTGCTGTAGGAACCAAAGTGAGAAAGAGGTGGGAACAGGGCACAGAAATCCTCATAACCACACTTTTTCATCTGTTTGGACAACTGTGAAACATGCAGAATTGGAAGCCTGTATCGAGCTGCCATTCTCCATCACCTTGTTTGGTAGGTGTGGAAGATAACATGAAGTCCACATGTTTTGGGTTTGTTGGTTGGTTTGGGTATTTTTTTTTTTTTTGAGGATGAGGTGAATCTAGAACATAATAATAGAAATGCATAAATACCCACACTCTTTCTCAGAATCAAGAGAATGACTCATTGCAAAGAAATTAAATAAATATACACAGGTATGATAAAAGCTAAGGGGAACATCACTGCTGTTGACATTGCCTGAATTCTGTGCAGCTATAGGTTTGTGGATACGCCAGAAGTGGATCAAGTGGCACCTTTTTTCCTTTTAAAAATTCATCCACTGGTAGAATCCAAGTTCTGAGAAATGCAGTCTTTAAGTCTGCTGTGTTGAACTCTATGCTTTACAAAAAATGCTATCCTTCCTACTAGTTAAAGCCATTTAGAATATTCTTCAGCTATAACCTACAAAGAAAACAGTAAAGCATGTAATTAAGGATTTTACAGTGACATTATTCTTTTAAAATTTTGTATTTGCCTTTAACACTCAGTGACCCTAACAAAAACCTGTGATCCTAATATCTGACTTTAGTACCATTTCATATTGAGGACTGTGATATTCTAACCCAGGAGAGAAGAATGAAAGGACTGTACCATGCAGTAATTTCTGAAGTGAGAATCCATTTCCAATCCTTAGCTAAAAATACAGAAAAAATAATACAGGAACTTGAATGTGAAGGAGTTAATGTGAGTTGAGGATGACTGGTGAAACTTCTGAAGAGATGTAGATTTATTGGATTTATGTATGTGTATCTATGTGTGTGTGGATGTGCATGCAAATGACTCTTCGACTGTATATGCACCACATGAATGTATGACTTGTGAATATCTGCCTTCAAATACCCTTCTCTAATGTAGTCTACTGTAACTCAAGCAAAGAAATTTACATGAGTAAATTGTGGAAAGCCCATGTAACTCTATGAATAAAGCTGATTAATTATGTTTAAATTTCTATAATCTGTTAAAAGGGTCAGCCCCCAAATTAGAAGAGTTTTCTATATTCCTATTATAAAACATAGACACCATGCCTGAGCTAAATTAAATTTTTAAGCAGCCTCAGGAAAGAAAAAAAGATTTAAATTGCTGCCACAGGGAAATTTAAACCTGACACATAAAATAGAAAAGTGATCATCAACAGCCTGTGAAACAGAGCTTCTGGTTCTATTTCCAATTTGCCACTTTTTTCCCCATAATTTTCTTTATTCTTTGTTTTGAACATAAAATTCTACTGAGAATGATAGTACTATTTAGAAAATGCTCCTGTGGTACACATGCAGTAGTGTAATCATGTAATTTTTTTTTTTAACAGTGCTTTAAACTTGGGAATATATTTTTTACTGTATTTCACCACTTTCAAGTGGTGTGCTATCAGTATGTAATCAAATAAAATTAGAATCACATTTATTTTATTTTTACTTAAAATTGGGGTAAGTAAATATCCATAATATGTTTTTAAATATTAAAACATAAAATTATTTTGGTAAAAAAATGATAACAGTAGAACAATACAGCAATTAAAAATCCATATGTCCATAATCATTATTCGATTAATATCTGATGAATCTAACCTAAATATTGTTTATTGCAATTGACAGAGTCTAACAAAATAAACACTACGCTGATTCAGTAATGCACCTTTGTTTTACTATCAAATATATTCTATGTTATGGGAAGTCTGAGAATTTTACTACAACCAGTTCTTTGTTCAATCCATAGGTAAAAAGAGCATGTAAGCATAGCTGCAGAAGGTGTAGGTCTTACTGACTGCAACAACCATTGTACAATATCTTTTAAATACCTTTCTTCAGCAGACATCCTAAATCAGAGTTCTACCTTGAATAAGAGAAATAGGTACATTTCATCCCATTTATTTTCCTTGTGAAACTGTATTATCACAATTACTTAGTAAATGTTATGATTATTTGCTGAATGCACCAACATTTTTTTAGTTTTTAAAGTGAGGTAGGATTTTCTGTGTTCAGACTGACATTTCAAACATAATTTTTGTTTAGACGTGGAGCAAAAGATGAAACATTGTACAAATAATAACAAATGAAAAAGAATAACTAAAAAGCACACTTTCTAAATGAACCTTCTGCAGTAGTTTTGATATTTTCGGCCATTAAAATTTTCACAAAATTAAACTTTTTACAAGATATTCTAGGACAAAGCTCCAGGAAAATATTCATTGAAAAAAATACAAAAAATACATAGAAGATTTTTTTTTTTTTTTTTTGCCAGTTTTGTTCAAATACCTAGGTTTTGGAAGGTTTGGGAGAGCTAACTTGTAATGTGTTCACTATGACCTAGAATAGTTATTTTAGTTAAATAACTAAATGTTTTGACTAGATATCTTAGATCAATAATGGGAAAAAAAAATTAAGAGATAGTAACAAATGACCAAAATTTGTTAACCAGTATATCAGGTAAACTGTTAACCTGAATTTTCAGTGAATTTCCAATTACCTGAATGATAATTTGTTTTAGGATTAATGAAACTGTTCAGATTTAATATTTTTCCACTTTTATCGTATGTTTAAATTTGCACAAATGAGATGCAGATGCAATGATTTCACAGTAGAGTCAAATAGCCATTTTATTTATTATGTTTTCAAATAAGTTTCTTAATTATTTAGAAAGGTCTACTCAATATAAAATTAGGCTATTGTGTTAAATGTTACAGTGCAGAATGGCATATTTACAACATCAAAACTCAAGAAATCGTAGCTTGAAATATGTCTTTGAGTCCCTAAAGTCATTTAAATGCTTTGAGAAGGAGTGATACAGTTCGTGACTGACCTTTTGCATTAAGTAATCTATTGATTGTATGTAAAAAAGAGGCAGGAAGGATCTTCTCTAAGAATTTAATGTAGGAATATTAAGTAGCTTTTGCAAGACTTTTATACTATAGTCTATATGCTTTCTCATTTTGGGGAAGACCATGGAGTCTGCTTGGCCACTTCTTGCTCTATTATTATGCTTTTAAAACTAAAATATTAGAACTAGGACTGCTGGAAATGATTAAAATCTTAAAACATATGGTTTTCTATAATGTAACAGTTTTGCACCATATTGAACCTGTGAAGATTTAATGTGTCTTACTCTTTCAATACAAGTTACAGAATGGCTCAAAATCTTTTAATGATGCTGTAGAGATCTAAGTGAAAATGCTAAACAGAATCCTAAATGTTATAGGACTGGCCAATAGTTTAAGTCAGATTTTCCTGTAATGCTAGCCTGAATTTAATAGAAAAACTCCTAACATCTGAAGGATGGATTCTTGAGACAAAACAATTGACAGATTCCATTCTTTTTTTCGTAATGATGTAAATCTGCTAGGATGGATTATATTATACCTTTCTAAGGTGCATGTAAGATTGTGGGTGTCATATAACTGGTAATTTCATTTATATGATATTCATTCATTAAACATAAAAAGCTGTACACATATTCTCAAATCCAGAAAATTTGCAATGCTACATATAAAGCAGAAAATCTAGTAACTGAGTCTCTCATATATTAACTGCTTAGGACTACTATGTTATCTTTTTGCCCTTTGATAAGACTATTTTACCAACTTATTTGCTTTTTTCACACCTATTAAGAAGTTGTGACCAACCCAATCTAAATGTGCTAAAAACATGTTTGTTTGATGCTGTGTGGAGGGGACCTGGATGCAAGTTTTCTAAAAATTAACAAAATTTTGATTTTAGCTATCTTGTTTATGAAGTTTTCCACTGTTTTAATAAAATAAAGGGATTCTCATCCTGAGGGTATAAATTTGAGAAATTTAAATGTCTGTTACACCTGTTTTTCAGCCTTTTTTCCCAGTTTTGACATTAATCTATAGTCTTTGTATTTGAGATTAGTCAAGTTTTTTTAATATGGAAAAAATGTTTAATTGCTGATTCTAAAACACTTCAAATTTTCCTTAGCAGTTATTGCAAATCTCTTTTGACTGAATAATGACTGAAGCTCTAGTAACTTCAGTGCATAATGTGGGATGCAAACTTTCTGAATCCATTTTCTGCTTTAATACACTCTTGTGGAGTCCTCTGATGTGTAAATGTAGTATTTAATATTTTTATTAAATATTAAAAAGCATAGATTTGGATGGCACTTCATTAGGTATTTTAGACCTGCATTAAAAGGATTATTTGTAACCCAAAGCACTTACATTTTTTCAGGTTGTAGTTTAGACAAAGCCAGCTTCATACCCAACCTAAGCTGTAGGAAAGTGTTGGACAAGGTTGGTCACAAGCAAGAAGTTGGAGTTTTCTGGAGAAGGGCTGGAGCAAAGTCAGGTCTGAGTGTTTAGCTCCTGTTTGGGAAGTCTGGATAGACTGGAGATGGGCAAGTGCCAATGGTGCTGTGGCGGTGTCAACTTGGAGATGTTTTGTGATCAAACCACAGTTGATATTCTGCACCTGAGCAGAACAGGTTATATTGTCCTTGTTAACCGCGCACAGGAACAGTCAGGTCATGGAGATTGTAAGGCTTCATGGTGCTTTCTATCAGTTTTTACATTCTTGGAAGATTATAGGAAAATGGGTCCTTGAGACTGATGGCTGTTGGGGAAGATTTCAATTTTCATAATACCTTTTAGCTGTAGACATAGTATACTTCGGTAATAAAGTCCCTTAGTAAGGAGATCTGTGTGCTTGCACATCAGAGGCTATAGGGTGTTTGTTCCTTATATTTTTCTTGTCCTTTATGCAATTACATTTTTATTTTCAAATATTTACATCGGAAGTGTTCTCTTTTATAAGATTTCTTTATCAACTGTCTCTGGACAAACAGGGACCCTTTCTAATCTAGAACAATGAAAAAGGATTATGGTTGAATCAGTCTGAAATCATGATCTCTGGGGATTATAGAATTATTTTTATGATAGCACTGCATGTTTAAAAACCTTGTTTCCCACTGTAAATGTGAATATAATTTTCTGTGAACTCAGCATAGTATGGGCTTTTATTTTACCTTTCCTATCCCTGTATTTAGCTGCAAGAGTTGGTGATTCTGACATCAGTTTCTAATTAGGCAGGCATTCAGTTTCCTCTCTTCCCTTTTTTGCCAAAATGTCAGCAGATGGTGACCCATGTTTCGCTGATGTGTTCCTGGAATTTCATAATACTAATTATAGGCTGAAGTTTGAGTTTGTATCCTTATATAGGCCGTTTTCAACTCAGCTATTGGTTTATGGTTTCCATGGGATCGTGGAAAGTAACATGATGTAACTTGCACTTCACTGCAGACTGCTTAATGCAGTACATTATTAGATAAACAGCAATTAAGAATACTTTGATGCGATTATTAGCTATAGAATCTTCTAGTGAAGCTGCCACATGAAAATAATCAATCACTTTCCTTTTTTTCTTTTTTTTTTTTTTTCATGTCTTGTAAGTGGGTCATAGGGCTGGGGGGAACCCTCTGAAATCATCCAGGCAACTCAGGTCTCCAGAGTCAGCTGCCCTTGTAATTTCTGGTACAGGCTTGTCTAAACTTTCTGTAAGATCTTTGTAACCTCCTAATTTATTCTGATGTTTACCATGGTTAATGTACCCTGCCTGCAGTACAAGCCTGTGACTTCTTATCCTATTTACTTGGAGAACAGTGTTCCTTTTCCCTCTGTAGAAATGGTTCATGAATTTGAAAACAGTTGTCACGTGGCCCTTCATTTTCCTCCTCTAAACAAACCAGTTCCTATTATTATATATTTCTTCATAGGCTATATTTTCTACACCACTGCTATTTTTCATTCATGTTTTCTGGACTTTATGTAAGCAGTTAATTTCTTGTAGAAATACACTGTAATCGACCTAAAGCCTTGCCTGTCAGAACAGAAAAAAGAAGATCATTTCAGATACCAGTGTGTTTTTTCTACTGTTCATAAACCCCAGGTCAGCACCACCCTTTTTGCAAATGGAAAACTTTGTTGTTTTAAGAGTCATTATGATTCACAGAAAGGCTCTAATCCTTTCCTGCTGAGTATTTTGCCTACCAACTGCTTCCCAGGTTATATAGCAAGGGGGTTTTGTTTGTTTGTTTGTTTGATTTTTCTGCCTGGCTGTAACATCTTGCACTTGCTCCTATTGAAAATGAACACAGACTATGACTCCAGTTTGTCAAGATCATTTTGAACTGTAAAATCATCTTGAAAGATGCTAGTAATCCTTGCCAGTCTAGTGCAATCTGCAAATTTAATATCTATACCTTTTATTTCATTATGTAGATATTCCTAATATTACATAGTACATTTGTAACATCCTTCCTTCTTGACAGTTAACTACCAATAATTTTCTAAACACAATTCTTGGTTTAAGTTTACATTCACACTGTGGTATTTGTATCTAGACCTTAATGAAAGTTCATTTCCTATTAAAATTCAGCTCTGATAATATAATGTTTATTGTCTACTTCATGACAAGTTCATTTTTCCTGCATTTCAAAGACAGTCTCTCTTCACTTGGTCAATGTTTGAGTGTATGTGCCAAGAACGAGCACATTCTTGTCTCAGATCTTCAAATTTTAGATCTGTAAAGTAAATAAATTTTTATATATTTTCAAATTTCTTGTTCTTCGACAATTCAAGGATGATCTTTATTCTTTAGCAAGTATCTTTTAGTTGCTTTAAAACAAAACCCCTGTATAATATTGTGAATTCTCAAAACAACTAGAAAATACACTGTCTTGACAATAGTCTACTGGTAGCTTTAATTATTGCCTACAAGGTTTCATCACTAGTAGTGTGTTTAGCAATCACAGTTCACATTTTTTTATGAAACTGATCAATTTAAAAAAAATAATTTTTACATGTACAGCTGTTAAATTATCTGGATATTAACCATGCTTTTGGTAAATATTATGGAGTGTATTTACAAATATCGTACATCTCTCAGATTTGTATCCCATTTCCAACTGAAAGATTTAAGGATGAAAGAAACCCCTGTGTATTTCTGTGTGAACTATTTGTTAGGATTCTTTCAGCAATCATAACCTGTAATTTGTGATCATTTTAAGCTAACATATGCATGCCATAACTAATGGTGCAAAACATGTTACTCCTTTGGGCTGTGGCTCGAGCCTATTTTATTTTAAAATGGGTTAACATATAACTTTCATTACATTTTGTCACATACAGACTAACAGCCTCATATTCTTGTGAGATAATTGCGTGCTATACCTTCCTTGTGAGCCATCTGTGGAAATCTGGTTAAATGTGTACTATCATTGTACCTAACACTCAGGCATCTTTAATGCCTTCCATTTCCCCTCATCATTAAGATTTGCATCTCATGGCTTTTGGATGTGGCAGCATGCTCATACTCCCAGGGTCGTTACCAGTCCAAGTGGATGGAATAAGCACTTAGACATAATCCTAACATAAATTATTATCCTGAGGAAATGTTGTACTTTGTCTATATTTACTAAGGCAAACATATTAAGGATGGCCACAAATTTATTGAGATCTATTTGTATACTTAGTGGTAAATTCCCCTCAGCTTTGGTTTTTTTCTCTTACGTAGTATTTACATTACTGCTTGCTTAGCTCTGGGATAGAAACTCTGCTGTTTTCCATGCTGCTCAAAAATTCTTGTCATATTCTTACACTGTTTTTTTCCATAACAGAATCTCATCTAGACCTTTGTGTTCCTTATTCTATTTGTATACCCATTGTATTTATTTGTATTGTATTTACTCATTGTATTTACATTATAATGTAAAACATATTGTATTTATTTGTGAAATATTTTGAGTGTTGAACAGAAACCAGACAACAATCTCCAGAATGACTTTCAAGAAGAGTACAAGTTGAACATAAATGCATATTCTGATTTTTGTAAGACCCGTGAGAACTGTGCTGACACAGCGAATATTGAAAATATGCCAATATCTCTCGCATCAAAATTCTGCAGTTTTTAGGTAGAATTAATTGGTTCTTTTATGCAATAAACCAGACCCTGCCTCTGTTGGTCCTTTGGCTTTTAATAGGCTAACCAGGCTAGGATATCTATTACCTTCTGCATCCTACTAATAGAAATTATTCTAAAGGCAAGAATTAGTGAGAAATTAATCTTTTTTGGCTATATCTTGTGTTCAGATGAGAATTTCTCTAACCTTGCAAATATTTTCAAATTTTGCCTATTTTGTTCAGGATCTTTGATGTTCAAAAAATATTTTCTTTGAGACCTGGGATTTGAGATTAGTCTGATATTCACAGAATTACAGAATAGCTGAGGCTGGAAGGAACCTTAGGAAATCATCTACTCCACTCGCCCAGCTCTGAGAGGGTCAACTAGAGCAAGTTGCTCAGGTCTTTGTGCATCTGGGTTTTGAATATCTCCAAAGATGGAGACTTCACAGCCCCTCCAAGAAACCTGTTCCAGTATTTGATCCCACTTATGGTAACAATTCTTTTTCTTTTCTTTAAATGGAGTTTTCTCTGTTGTGCCCATTACCTCTTACCCTTTTGCTGGGCACCACTGGGAAGAGTCTGGGTCTGTCTTTACTCCCGCATCAGGTATTTATACACAGAGGTAAGATGCCCCTGAGCCTCCTCTTCTCCAGGCTGAATAGTCCCAGCTGTCTCAGCCCCTCCTTATGTCAGATGCTCCAATGACCTAATGATCTTTGTGGCCCTTTGCTGGATTCTCTCCAACATATCCATGTGTTTCTTGTACTGAGGAGTCCAGAACTGAATACTGTACTCCAGTTGTATACATCTCAGTACTGAGGAGAAGGCAAGCATCACCTCCCTCCACTTGCTGGTGATGGTTGTCCTCATTTCCTAGTTCAACCACAGGATGCTGCTGGTCGTCTTTGCCACAAGGGCACAACACTGGCTCATGTTCAACTTGGTGTCCACCAGAAACACCTTCTACAAAGCTGCTTTCTAGCTGGTCAGCTACCAGCACGTATTGGTGCATGGGGTTGTTCCTCCCCAGCTGATGACTTGGCATTTGCCTTTGCTGAACTTTATGGAATTCCTGTTGGCCAATTTCTGCAGATTGTTGAAACTTTCCTCTAAGCTAGTGTGCTGTTGCCAGTCTCTTTATTCACGTTACGTAGTCCATAACATAACTTAGTAAAAACGTGAAAAGTCATAATGCATTTTATTGGAGTTCTTGCAGTTTTTTCCAGTGCCATGTATTGTGTTTATGATGTTTTCAATTATAGAAAGTACAGGTCCGTGATGTTGGAGGGAAACAAACTTAAAGCTGTCTGGTTCCTATCATGAAATTCTTGCATAAGGACTAAGCGTACCATGTTTAGTATGACTCTCTAGTTACTTAAATTTCACTTCTTAGCAGTCTTACATTGCTTAACTTTTCTTTGTAACCATGTGAGTCAGTTACTTTCAAAGATGTGTTTATTATTCTGAGCTATCTGGGTTTTTTTTCTGAGGCTAGGGTGTCCCCTGGGCCCTTTCTAACTCTTGAAATTCAATTCTCAACAAAATATTTTTCTGTAGTACTAACAATTTACACAGGCCTGTTACCTTTACTGTGCCCCTCTTCAGCATCATGATAGACTGAAAAACACCTATGCAGGGTATGAAGAAACACATACTTTTGCTGAAATAGCCTTAATATACAACTTGGAAACTAAACAAATGAATGCTTGGAATGTGTAGTAAGTAATGGGAATAAGAACAATATTACATTTGTCCTGCAAAGCCTGCAGAGGATGTTGCTGTTTTAAGAAGAGAACTGAAATAAATTTCAGTTCATTTCAGTGAACCCTATGATCAGTATTATTAGTAAGAAAGAAGCAAAGGTAGTTGATAAGTGAAATTATAAGCTTTTTGAGATTTCAGTCACTAAACTCACAGAACTAGCCGTTAGGTATGTAGTCAGGGGCCAAAGGGACAAATCATGCTTTTAAACACCTTCCCCCCTCCAAAAAAACCCCAAAACCCCAAACCACTTAAAAACCCACTGTAATTTCTGAGGAAAAGTTAAGCTAAACTATATTTGTGCACAAACGTGAAAGCCTGGGATTTAAAAAAATCCCCAAATCCAAACCCTTTGTCCTGTAATGTAACTTGACAAAACAATTTGGGGACAGGGCGTGTTTCAGAACTGATCTTCTAAAATCCTCTGAACATTTTTCCAAGAAGGAGGTAGGTGAATATTCCCATGGGATTAGAACCATGATGAATAAGAAGGCAAGTACCTATCAGCATGCCTATTAAATACAGAACTACACTGAGGAAGTAGACCACTGTAGCATTTCAAGGATAACATTGTCTTTGACTTTCCTGAGCCTTTGCTATATTATTGCAATTTACTTTCTAGGATTTCATCCCTTCTTCCTGTATTTTAATTTTTGAATATGCTATTAACTTGCTCTCTCCTTTCCATCTTCCACCATTTTTTGTTTTGTTATTTGATAGTTTTTTAATAAAATGGAGTGAATATGTGTAGATTTTCTCCTTTGCCTTATTAGTTGAGGAGAATGTATCAGAAGAATTGATGAAGTCCCATGTTGAGTTTCATAACCACCTTTTCTCTTAGACGAGATGATTCCTCAGCTGTGTTGCCCAACCCTTAGTGCTAAGGATGTGTATGGCCTCACCCGTTCAAGAATATTCTATGAAATTGTCCTCAAAACATGTCTATGACAATACCTGTCTGCTCAGGAAGGAATTTCTTTGGGGAATGAGGCTAAATTTTGACAATGAGGTAGTGGTGGGTGCTTCTCACATCCTTTTAATTGTTTTCGACATGATGTCTAGCAGGGGTAGCTACAGGGCTGCCACCATTGCACTGGGATTGCAACCAGCCCTTCTTTCGCCTGCCATACAGAACTGCTTCATGTTGCCTGAATTCTTCTCCTTCCCTGTTTTTAACAATTCCTCGAGAATGCCAGACATACTTTTTGCCCACAGCAACTGAAGAATATCCCGGGAGACCTCCTATCTTCTTCACTTGCTAATTTGTATTGGTTTCAGTAGGACAGAGTTATAACAACGTCATGCATTTTGGAAATTGCCTCCAAAATAGTGACAGTAGAGAAATGTTTTTGGCAATGTTTATACTAGCGCAAGATAAAACCTAGCTTAAAAACTAGGCTTGTAACTGTATGACAGATTTCTACTTATTTTGCTAAGCATAAAAACTGAGAAAAATAAACCAACTTCCCAACAGGTTTGGTAAAATATTTATTTCAGGAATCTTTTATGTTTAAATATGTATAACTCCTATAGAGATGTTTGAGATGTAACACAGTGACGAATTTTTCATCTCTTATATCATTAATTCCACCATGCTGTACATTACTATTTTAAAAATGTATAGAGAATCAAAGCTGTCTGTTAAACCATGTGATATGACATGGTGGTTTGACCCTTTAATTGAGGCAGTTGGTTTTTTTCAGAATACCAAAAGTTACAGTAACCACTGATTTTATTTTTATTGGCAGTTTCTGCATATATATCAAAAAAATCTTATAGTCCCATGGAAGACAGTACTTTTTTTTTTTCTGCAGGAGATCCCTTCAAATCCATGTGTGAAAGAGAGAAGCACTACTGGCTTTACTCTTCCTTTTTTTTTGGATAAACATCAGAATTATGTGGTCTTCAGCAGTGCCAATTCTCAGTGCTTTCTAAGAGCTAAATAGATTCAAAAATCAAAGAAACTTCCAAATATAGCTTTTCAAAATTGATAAATGTTTTAACATTATACATTTCCCCCAAAAGAGAGAAAAAAACAGAGCTAAATATGTATTAATGGATTTTCTCAGTTCTGGGTATATCCTCCTATGATTCTGTTGTAAAGTGTTAAATACAATGGAAGTCTGTTTAAAGACATTAGTCTTTGAACTTGTGCATCAGAATTGATTTATTTCATCGGATTTTCTCCTTTAAACAGAATTTGCTTGGAAAACTCTGGTGCTTGAGGTTTGGCTGCAGTTGCTTGATTTATCAAATTCAGCCTTTGCTTCTGTAATTTTTTTTGTTGGCTTTTGATTTTTAGTGTTATGGGAATTGACTGATCTAGTTGGTTAAGGCCTCTCATTTACTTAAAATGTTTTTGGATATGTACATTATTAATTTTTTTAATCTATTTATTTGACTTAGGCACATAAATTATATTAACATATTTATTTAGCTTTTAACAATACGAGGACATATTGGTTTGGCAACAAGGGCTAGTATAATTATGTGGGGTTTTTTCTCATCCACGGGATCCCACACTGTTTTCTTGGGTTGCACTTTGTTTTCTATTCTCAGCCAGAGCTGTCCTCTTTAGTTTCCACTTGGGCAGAGTGAAATAACATTGCGTATGCTTCTGGTAACCTATGGCTATGTAAGATCTCATAACACAGAAAAAAACCAAGATACAAGACCAGAAACATTTTAAAAGGGATTGTTTGTAAAGCCTTGTACTTCACCAAATCTGTGCTGTCATCCCTTGGTGTACGTGACTGGTCTCATTTTGCAGTCTGTCAATGTTCCTGCCAAGTCCTTCCAAGTCATGCATTAGCTCGGAGGGATGTAAATCCCCAACAACCACACATGGATGTCTGGACAATACCATGAGGCACCTGAGCTGTTCCCTTCTGTAGAATCTTCTCTGTGCCTTCTGATATTTTCCCAAGCAAATGCAGATCAATGTTACCACTAATAAGGAGGAGAAATGCTATTTTCTTCCAATAATACCTACAACACTATAAATGATCTTTTGTAGAGTTTTTATGCAAAGCTGAGTATTACTATAAGTCCTATGGAAAGAATGTTCTTTATCAAATATTTATTTGTTAGCTATAAATATTCAGAGAGAATAAAGACATATTTGCTTATTTATTTCTGCAGACTTAATTTTGCAGAGTGCTAAAAATGAACATTCCTTTGGAAAATAATGAATTCATTTATATTTGCAGAATTTTAATATAAATATATAGCATGCATTATCTATAATACATAGTTTGACCCATTCTGACATATTTTTGTGTCCTGTATTCACCTGGGAAGCTTTGTCTTGAATATGGCTATTATAATAAAGATTTACACTGAGAATATTTGCACTAGAAGTTGATACTGTATTAACCATCTTGTGTGGAAGTGAATACTGCTTGAGTGAACAGGTATAAACAGGAACATGTGTCAACTCAAAGCTTCATGACAGATGCATTTAGATATAACACATGATACATCACAAAGTAACATCTTAGCCAGAAAACTTGAAAAGACCTGGTTTTCTAAAGAATGCAAAGATGAAAGACAACGTTTTCCAGGGAGAGATGCCTTTATATTTTCTTCTGAAAGCTCCAGGCCTTCAGAAAGTGTTTTAATAGGTATTTGTTATTTGAATCTATGTCGATAATTACCAGGTCAAACTTCTTTGTAATTTTCTTCTCTTTATTCAGTCTGTGCTTCAGAGCTGGCACAATGCTGACTTTTCCTCCCTTAGATACTCTGAGTGATGAGACAAACTATGCTGGAGGAGGGAGAGGACCTGTAATCAGTTGCTCAGGATGGAAATGCAGCTTATTCTTGGATACACTTTTCAGAAGTAAACACCATACTAAACCAATTTTCCTTTCCTGGCTCACACCACCACTTATGCTGTCCTCTTCCTCACAACTGAGCAGCACTCAGCACAAGCCGTGAAAACAAGGGAAACTGTCGTCTTTAGTTTTGGAGAGAAAAAAAGTATTTTTGTTTGCTTTCTATTAAGTATTCAGGAAGCACTAGTCCCTTGAGGAGAGAAACTTTATAAGCAGGAACATTGAGACTAGGTCAGCAATTACTAAATCTCAACTTAAAATCCATATTTTTTTGTTTTGACACAAACAGTGTTTCCCACAGCTCAGCTTAGGGAATTGAAATTGACACAGTTGTGTTGATCTCAGTCTGCTAAACTGGGACATTAACCTACAGCTACAGCTAGGGGAAAGGATTAGATTACTTAACATGTTAGCTAATGTCAGTTTGACCTTGATTTCCTCTTATACAGATAAAGTGTGAACAAATAAAGTTATTCGATGTCTTTTGTTTCGTAAGTAAATTGAAGTAGATTGATGACATATAATCCTAATCACTGTTATGTAGGAACATTAAAACCAATTCTTCGATGCCTTTTATTCTGAATGTCACTCTTGCTTAGAGAATATGCTCATTGAACTCAAGATTAGAAATACACTTGTATAACAGATGCAAACCCGTATCTTCTTCCATCAGAATGAATCTTTATGAATCTTATGTAGCTGTAATGAGAATATTACTGAAGCCCTGACAGCCATTAAAAATAGGCTGGTGACAACACTGGAAACAAAGGACTTGTCTTGAGAAGACAATTCATGCAAACACCAACCAAGACTTTGGAAGGCTGGAAACTGCAAATCATCCAAAAACCCAAGGAGCAGCTGTGACCAGCAAATGCACTGAGTTGTAGAGGAGATCTGAGGGAAAGAAGAAATCACTCTGGTCCCTGGGGTCATGGATGGTGAGGCAGGCTTGCTGGATGAGCTTTAAGTTCTCTCAGACTAACCTGGCCCTTCACCTCCTATGGGACTGATTGCTGGCTGCAGGCTGTACACAGTTTTTTTTGGTCATGCTTGGAATTTTAGTCTAAAACTGAGCAATAATGATGGAAGAGCAGCAAAGTGCTGTTAGTGGAAACTGCAGAGTTACCAGAAAGTAGTTTAAGGAAATTTTACACTTAAATATGAAGACAAAGGTCAAACAAAAGAGATGCCTTATCCTGTGTAATGTACATCATGTTGTTCAGATCCCTAAGCTGGGTACGACGTAAGTCCATGGGGAGTCAGTAAGTGTGTGTCTGTGACTTATTACTCTGACATGACACTATTATGTTTTAGTTTTTAACATTTTTAAAGAGTAGGTAATAGTTATGAGAGATGAGGAACTTGGAATTAAGTACTGCAGTTATACACAGAAGGATAATTTGGTTTTGATAAATTGTCCTGAGCCTGTTAACTAATAATACAATTTTTTTAAGTAGCATCTTACCAGTACAAAAAAGATGTAGTATCATTATTAATGTCTAAACTATAGTGTGTTTCACACAGGATTATGGTAAAGGTCAGACCATGTTTTGCTGAATTAAAAGCTATTCTGAGCTATAGCATTCCTAATCAACTCAGACCTAAAGGTGCATAGCTCAATTATAATGAGGCACAATGAATTTAAATAAACTGTGCAATACTGTGTAGTGATTTATAAATGCACTGTGATATCCTTTTAACTCATTAGCAATGAATGATACTACTGTATGTATTCTCCAGTATTTTCTGCTATGTAATTATTTTTACTCACAATGCTGCTTAGAGAAGACACCTTTTGTTGTTCCTTTATAATATGTAGGATGCTAATGCAACAGGGGCTATCTTGATAAACACAGAAAAAGAAAACCAAACCAAAACCCAACCCTGCAGTAGTTAGTAAAGCAAAGTATTAACTGTTTTTAATTTGAAAATCTGTCATCACAAGTCCATACTATTTGGCATACAGCTACCACCAGGGTCAAGGATGGCTCCTAGCCTTTGTCATAGGAGTGCAAACTCTTTTACCTGAAAAAAAGTATATAGGGAATAGTTAGGGGAAAAGGAATTTCCTGTATCTGGGACATATAGCCACTAGAAAAAGGGGTTGCAAACATGTTTTGGTAGGAAAAGACAACAAGAAAAGAGGACAATAAATGTAGTTTACAATGTGTTGTGCTATATGTGGCATAAAAGAACATGGCCATTACAGTTTAGGAATGTTAGTTTGTAGGAAGGGTGAAATAATTTGTGAAATAATGTTCTAAAAACTTTCTGAATGTTATACAGCTGTCTGAGAAAGTTGAGAAGAAGGTATTAAATAATAATTTCTTGATTAATAATTAATTAATAATTGATATAATTTGGTTCCTATTTGCCAGTGTGGACAACATTAAGAAAGGAATTTCTGTAGGTTCTGGGCTCTTAGGCTCAAATTTTCAAAAGTGTTGTGCCCCTTCAAGCCATACCAGAGCACCTAGAATGTGTCCAATTTTCTGAAATAGTGAGCCTGCATTAACTCCCAGTTTTGGGTGTTTTATTAACATTAAATGTGTGTGTAAGATGAAGAATAGCGGCATACAACTACCTGAAAATGACATACAAGCTTTGTGAGGCATCCTTTGAGTGCATGGTTGTAGAATTTTACCTATGCAGTTGGTAGACTTGTAATATACACATTTAGTCTGTAAATGATGTTTGTTCTTGGAAATCTTGCCCTTGACATGCTTAGCTTGTAGGAAGTGTGTATATATATTTGTGTGTCACTGACATTTGGATTGGAGTCCTGTTGTCAGTCCAGCGACACACACACACATGCTTTTTTGGATTCTTGACACATTTCAGCCAAGATTTCTCAAGCACCACCACAGTTTTAACAATCAGACATGTAGCATCAGATGTGTGGTTAATTTCAGTTGTATTCAATAAATGAAATCTCATAGTGAGGTGAGATCAGATCACTGGGCTTTCATGCTTCCTCCCCCTTTTTAAAAAATGAACAGGAAAAAAAAGAAACAAACCAAAATTGCTTTTATTTTCTTTTTTCCATCATCAGAAATGTTATTTAACAGATACAGAGGTACTACACATTAGGGAGTTTGACAACAGCCTAATTCTCTCTAATGTGAATAACCTCACTTACACTAAACTAAGGGTCCCAAATCCTCCCACTGAACTTGTGGACTTCTAAGAGATGAGAGACAAAGGTGCTGCTGGTTCAAACGCAAATCTGCAGGGCTAGAAATGACTAGAAATCCTACCCAATACTGCATGAAAATGTAGAAAATTGCAATTCCTAGTTAATTTCTTCAACTTTCTAAGAAACAAGGAAGCTTGTTACCTATTCAGCAATTTTCTCTCTTGGCCATGACTCCATCTACATGCAGAAACATCTGTAAATGAACTTTCCAAAAGACATTTTATTTGTTGATTAGAAAAGTATATTGGCACATTGATCTGATCTTATTTACAAAGGTGACTATCAGTATTTACATTGTAAAGCTTTTTGTAGTGAAAATAAAAAATTGTTGTTCTTGTAAATGAATCGAAGCTACTCACGTTTCTTGTATATCCTTGATTTTTTTTGTTCGTTTGCCTGCTCTACTTTTCAGCTGATATCTGATGCAGGATTAGTACCCTTAACAACATATCATCATCACTTTTGAACTGTGGGGACAGAGAAGCCAAAGCTCCACTTGTTCCTTTTTTTCTCTCTCTCTTTTTTTTTTTTTTTAAGAAGGGGAGGAGGGATAAATCTAGCTTGACTGCATGGTAATAATTCCATCTACCCACTCTTGCGTTAAGTGATTATCCCACTGGAAGTCAGTGATCTGCTTTGAAGTCCTCAGCTTCAAAAGAGTCACCACATGAAGCCTATTCATATAAGCAGGGGTTCCTCTAAATAGAAAAACATCCTCTGCATCTCACTCTTAATTTTTCAGTTGATGAAATGCCTTTCAGCATCAATAGGATTTTAAGATTACCATAATTTCTTCTCAGATGCACAAATAGAAGGGCAAGGGCTTGGAGGCCTGACTTTGGAGGTTGGATTCCCTTTAATAATCAGGATGAAACAATTGAGGGATGATTTTGATTACCTGCTGTCAAAGTATTCCCCAGATTTCTTCAGTGCAGGAGTACTCGTGCTATCAAGTCAATACATTTTCCAGACAATGAAATATCAAAGAATATTTTTGCTCATTTTAGAGATAGTTTATAAACCTGGAGAGAGAAGGCAGAATGGGAAGAATGCTGATTTCATAGGTATAGCTATCTTAGCAACTCCTACCAAAGGGCCTGCTCTGCACTCTTGAAGATCCTGTGTTTAAATCAGAAAGAAGATTGCACAAAGCTTTTACAAATATAGTTAAGCATTCTGCAGTATGCCCTATAAAAAGATAGTTGAGGTTACTCATTGAAAAACGCACTCACAGTAATGTCCATGTCTAAGACAAATAAAGCCTAAATCCATTTATTTTAAGGTAATGTCCCAGATGCATACTTAAAGCTGCAGCCTTGTCCTTATGTTCATGGTTGTCCATGAATTATATAACATATTTCTGCATGTAAGCAAGAAAGCAGATACATGAAAGCATTTCTCCACTGTGTTTCATTTTATGCAAAGCATCAAATCTTATCCAAGCAGAGGAACAAAGCACTAGAAAGGTCATTTTAGGTCATCATTTCCATTACCCTGATACTGCAAGTAACCACGTCATAAGTCTCTCACTTTAATCAAACACCAACATACGTATATTAATTTTTGTGTACTCTAATTTGACTCATGCTCTTCTAAAATACTTGGAGGAAGATCTGCAGAGAATGGTGTTCTTCTTCAGATTTACAAGAAGTTGTAGGAAATGGTCCAGTTGCTAGTGATGCTGTCTTCCCTTAAACAAAGGTATGGGCTCATGGAGAACAGATAACACCTTCCTGTGGGGTTCGGTGTTTTCCCTGCTTTCTGTTTACCTTTTATTTCTGTTTAATTTCCTTTCACTTTCTCTTGGTCTTTCCTCCACAGATCTAGTTCCTCAGAAGGATTGGGTTCCTTATTATAGTTATTTGTCCTCACATAAATCTCTGATGTTTGATCTAGGCCATATCTGCATAATGTTGCACGTGATGGTTTACTTTTCTACAGAGTCTAAGATTCGTGTTTTTCTCTCCCCAAACACAATCCCAAGAAGTGTTCCTGAGTGGAAAAGTGGGACAACATCTTCTCCTGTGAGGAGCCTTATTGGCCTCTAATCTGAGTGGAAATGGGTGTGTGGGAGAGGGTATAAACAAGCTAAGTACTGATTGCTACTAATAATTAGTATATTTAATGCATAAAATTTCCAATTTCTTGCTAAATCAGAGTTGAAAAAAGAGTTAAGAAAAGATATCATCAAAGGAAGATAAAAGAAGGGGCTGGAGGTCCTGCTGCCTGGTGCAAATGAGACAAGGCCCTTTCCCTCACTGCTTAATCACCATAGGAGGGATGACGTGAGTTATGGAGTTATGAAGAGGTGGGGAATCTGAGGCAGAACATTATATGGGGATGAATACAAAAGAAGTTCTGTAGTAGTTACTGATGGATTGTTCCCAGATGATTTGAATTAATAAAATTGTGGTTTGATTAAGCCACATATGTTATATCCTGTCCTTTTTTGTCTTGCATCCAGAAAGAAACGTTGACTGTATGGGGAAATCCTGACACTGCTGCTTCCATCCACAGACATAAGTACAATTTCCCCTAAACAAAGAACGTTCTTTTCCTTCTCATATGCAGCAAATTTTCAGCCACTGCTGTTCTGCCCCTTTTCTTTACATAGAAGGACAAGGCTTCTTTGACATACTCTTCTCTCTCTCTCATCATTTGCATCAATGAGCAGGACTTCAGCTTCATATATATATAAACATTTCCTCCCTTGCTGCTGGAAAATGAAAAATTAATTGTGGTAAGAAGAACTAAAGAGTCTATGTCTGCATTAAAAATAATACACTACTTCCTCCTGCAATACATGTACAAAACTGTACATCCAGTTGCAGGTGCAACTGCAAAAGGAAACTTTGTGAGAAGTGTAAATTGTGTGTGCATTTTTGGTTGATATGTAGATTTGCATATTCTGTGTTTGCAGCTTAGACACAAAATTTTTAAAAGTGATCCCAGAAACATTACGAGACAAGAAAGGATTTTGACAAACACAGCATCTGTGTACAAGCGTGTGTGAGTGTGTATGCATCTATCGATGCGTCTATCTATTCCCTATGTAATGCATACTGAATATTTTAAAAGTGTTATGAAAAAGAAACCTGAATTCCTTGAAAGATAGTTGTTTACAAGAGTACCTCGACATCCTGCTTTCTTTGTTGCTCTCTAGGTTGCATCATGTATCATTTGGTTCTACATGCTTCTTTCTCTTGGTATTTCTTTTTATGCTGTCAGATCCTGCCATGTCCATTCAAATCTAAAATTGTCTGAAACTATCTAAGTAACAACAAATCTGCTGTGTGAATAAAATCTTTATGGCGAGCTGCTAGGTTTCCAAGGCACATGCATAATAGAAATTCAGTATCACTTCATTTGAGTACAGGCACTTCTAGCTGCATATCATGGAGTCCCACAAATTGTCCTATGAGAAGAAAGATTATGACAGAAAGACAGCCCTATGTATAAGTGTCTACTAAATGTATTCCACAGCCAGCTGTGTGAATCACCTTGGGGAAAAATGCATATGAATGCACATGTATATTAGAGAGGCTTCTAACAATGATCTCATTCTGTACCAACTCTGAAATACTTTAAAAAAATATGACAGTTTAGCTGAATTATCTGGAGAAGACATTTGGAAAGGCTGCCTGAACATGAATTGTGTTAATTCCAGAGCTCTCTGAAACATAGCAGTTTTGGTTAACAGGGGTTCCTGAGAACACCATTTTTTTTTTGGCCTCAGTTAAAGTGCACTTGCAGACCCTAATTTCTCTTTGGAATCTGAATTCGTAAAGTATCTCTGAATGGAGCTGAAAATGCTGAAGCGTATTAAATGTTGATATTACATGAAAATATGCCACAAATGAATGAAATCAAATAATGCCTGTTTGTCTAAGCTGGGCTTTGGCTCACAATAAGGCTTAGCATATCTTCAGAGAATGTGAGTACAATTTGGGAAGTGTCATGAAATCCAAAATCAAATAAATTAAATTAAGTTCAATATTACATTATAAAGATAGCATAATGTATTTCTTCTTGTTTTAACTTTGATATTTATAATAGAATACAGAACATTTGTTAAACTCAAGTAGTCCTCCATCATAATTGTATCAATTGCTCCTACTCTCTCTATTGTCTCTTCATGTATACCCATAAAGTCAAATAAAAGCAGGATTCATTGCAAATAGACACAACCATGTTCTGTTAATATAGTTAATGTATTCATTAGTAACAGGGGAAAATGTGGCAGCACATAGTTTACCACGGGCTGCATGAGCCTACTGCAGACCTCAGATGTGTTCTTTCACTGCTGATCTGTTCCGAAATCCATGTTACCCCATCCTCACTGCTATTGACTACCTATGTACAGCTAGTATGACTGTGCCTGCTATACTCGGAGCCTTTTTCTGGTGCACTGGTAAAATTCAAATCCACTTCTTCCTGTATAATACTAAATTATAATACATATCTGTTCTGCACACACCATATTCATATATCAGTGTATATATATATTAGCTGTGTCTAAATATCAAGCAGAAAAATTTCATTGTAAAATTCTCCAAAGATGAGGCATAGCTCTATAAATTAAATCTAAAATGTAAATTTAAAAAAAAAAAAAGAGATTTTACACCTTCATTACTACTGGAATGCTTTTGGTTTAAGTCCTTGGGACTTTTTTGTACTTTCTCCCATAATTGAAAATTGTCAAAAATGAACATATGCAATATTATTATTACTCCAGAAGTTCATTATTGACAAAGAAACAATAAATTTACATTGTACATAAAAATGTTTGAAATAGATGCCACCTGTGTTTGTAATGAATGGTATCTTTGTAAGCTTGCTCCTCCCCAGGAGATTAAATACAGCCTAATTACATTCAAAGATCACAATGATAGGAAGGAAAAGACAAATAACTTTAAAAAATTCTCAAGCAGAATGATCATCTTTATAGATCAAAGTATCAAAATGTCCTTTTTGATTGTCCTTCAATGGCTAGCTGAAGACTGATCTGATGTGACATTCCTGAAGAATAAAACTTCTGAACCAGGTGGCCTGAAACAGAAATCACAAGGAAAAAGCAAACAATGTTTTTGAATTTGTCAAGTGATCGCTGAGGCTGTAGAATGGGCAATTTCATCATGAAGAAATCTTTCTGTTCTTTATAATTCAGTTTCAAAGACTTGAAAATCTTGAAATGCAGGATTAAAAGGACAGGCGTTCAACAAAAACGTAGTGTCCCTCAATAATGCTTCCAGTAGGGATCAGTATGAAAGATCAGCATGCATGAAAAGTAGAAAAAGTGTCTCTTCTTTCCTGCATGAAGTCTCTAGCAGAATTTAATTTCTGAACATTATGGATTATGTTTTTTTAAATTCAACCAGGAAGGTAACATTGCAGTACTGGAAAACAATTTAGTGAAGGTGGGGTTTTTTTGTTTGTTTGCTTTGGTTTTTGCTGGTACCACTAGACCTTTGTTAAGGGTGAAATCTTGGTTCATTTTGAGAGTTTAAAAGATTGTTGAGTTAATACCCCTGTTGTGCAGACAGAAAGACTTGTAACATTTTGCACAAAAGCAAAATATCTCCAACAGAGTCATTGGGCCAGGTAATTACCTAGGCCTGGCTGAACGTCTTGCTGAATTCAAAACAATGAGAGCACCTTATAAAACTGGCCCACTTGCTTAAGTGCACAAATACAGATTTAATAGCCGCCTTTTAACTATCCAGTTTAAAAATGAGCCAGAGATCTTACAATCTAATAAAACATAATCATGCTTTATTCAAAATTCAAAATTCTAAGTGATTTTTTTTTTTCTTTAAGCAAGATTTCACCTACTTGAGAACAGTATTACTGGTCTAACAGAGTTTGACTAATGGTAGAAACCTTAAACCAAAATTACTTCATGTAATTCACCCCTTTAAAGGTGAAGAGAATTCCTCCAAAGCTTTTTTTTTTTTCTTTTTCCTTGTATGTTTCCAGTTTTATCCCCTTCCTCATGTACCTTGATCCGCAAAAGTCATGAAGGGCTTTGTGATGCTGGGGATCCAGCATCACCTTCCAGTTCTCTTTCATGCAGACTGAATTCTACCCTTGCATGGAGGTTCACTAGCCCTTGTTTTGAGAACTGAAGTGGAGCGTATTTGGTGATTAGACTGTGTGTCTTTTCCTTGCACAGTAAAAAAATTTCATCCATAAGTAGTTCCACTGTCAGTGGGAGAACTCACTTTAGCAAAGCAAACAGGATTTGGCTCTCTTGTTTCTGTGAAGTCTTATTTCTTAAGCAGTACTTAAAATTCCCTTCATTTCTCCCCTGTCTGCAATAGAGAAAAACCTTATTCAATAGGCTATTTATACTCTTCGTATTAGCTTTATTTATTTATTTTAAACCAACAAGTTAGGCAAAAATAACTTTGGGAAAATGGTTGTCTTTCTCCTTTTTGTATTGCTACTTTTTTGGTAGGGCTGTCATATGAAAGTCAGATAAAGGATCATTCTAGAGCAGAGCAAATGATAGCAGCTGGCCTCAGGTCAGTCCTGCCTCTTGAGATATGGAGTTCATTATATACTTTTAGAAAGCACTACTGTCTGTGTCTTGCAGACCTGGGAATTCAGCATTCTCCTTAACCCTCTGAAAACAACTATTGTATTGTGACAGCTCTGTCCTTCATACTTGCTTATTTTTGATCTGAATCGTGAGACCATGCATGTCTTAGCTTGCAGTATCTAAAAGGAATGATATTTCATCCTGGTGCCTAACAGACACCCTTGACAGTCTTGAGCCTATCTAGCTTACACCTCCTGCAAAGATGTCTCCTGAATTGCCACCGTCTCCCTCTCTCATGATGCCCTGCTGGTGAGAACATTGCCTGGAACTGTGGAGGACTTTCATCTCCTCCGATGTACTTTGCCCAGGACTACAGAGGGACACTTGCTTGCAGAGGAGCCATAGCCCTGGAATGAAAGACATCTGCCTGCGCTTGTTTTTCAGAAGAATTTCTGTCTTTGTCACAGCTATCCTCTCAATACTTTTACATAATAGCTGTTTATATAGGGTACCTATGAGTGTGTCATTACGTTGATGGACCTCATAGAAGGGAAGTGGAAATATGGGAAGTTTTGCTACTAAAATGCAGAGTGATGGTGACTATGGTATGACTGTAGAGGTGCTATAAAGACTCTGAGAGGCTGATTCCATATATCTTTGATTTCATTAGATGAGAAATAACTGCAGCGCTTATGCTTTAGAAATTATGCATCCAGAGATGGATGAATACTGCTAGAAATCAAAACAAGAGGAATTTATGAAAGAATTCACTTTGGAATAAAGTTGTAAGGTAACAAAACTGCTAAAAGAAAAAAAATCATAGTCACTGAACATTTTACATAGGTATTGAAAAGGATCAGCTTGTCTTTCTTGTTATTTAAATTTTTAGGAAAAATTGGAAATAACTCTGTTACTGAAATAGTATAGTACTGATGCAAGAGAACCAGTAGGCATGCTTGTAAAACATATTTAAAAATATTTATAAACTGATTTTTATTTTAGATAGCATTGATTTTTAGACAAAAGTTGTCCAAAAAGAAAATGCAAAATATTGTGTGACTAATTGACACATATCCTAAATTTGAATCCCTGTATTTTGGGAATAAGGTTTTTAAGAATAAACTATGGAGCAAAAATTATTTCAACTACAATCAGAATTAACTTTTTTGAAATGATTGTTTGTAGAAAATTATGAAGTACACTTGCTTATACATTTCTGAAGAAAATAAATTTCTGTCAAAATTCTTGTACTTAATCCAGTCTTGAGGACTTTTTAGGAAGATCTGGCAAAATTATTTCTCTGGACATCTTTGGAATTTAGTGGTATGTAAAAGTGGGGGAGGTGACTTTCTGTTAATTGAGTCATTCAAATGATGACAAAACTCAAAAGTATATTCATTAAAAAATACTCAACTGACAAGAGATTTAATGCTCAGTGGGGACAAATGGTTTAATGTATTTAAAGAATTTTAGAGATTGATCTTGTGAAGGCTTACCATTGTGAGTAGCTCTACCAAAGTAAATTGTACTACATATTTTTATATTTAAAGACCTGTGTAACAGTACAGTGGAATTACTGAAGTTCTTTAAATTAATCTAGAGCTTAAGTATGTAGCAGGATCTGGATCTGGGACTATATTTTAGTTCAAATATCACTGTGTGTGCATATTATTATGAATAGAATTTCATGATATTTGACTGTACACTGTATCTGAGCTAAGTAATGTGCATTATCTAAAGTAGTATACACTGAATGTAAGCCTGCTGTGGTTATCCCTATGCCAGTGTGATCAAAAATACCTGCAATATATTTATTATAAGCTTACTGTGGTATCTTGAGTTAATTTGAATCTCATTGTAAAAAAAAAAAATCTAAAAAATCTGATTAAATGATAAATGAGTATACTTAACCATTTCTGAAAATAGAATATTCAGAAATTTAAAATCTTAATCTCTGTTGATTTGAGTGCAAATTCTTACTGGCTTTAGTAAGTAATACTTTATTACAGAATTTTCAGTAGTGGAATTTGGATTTTTTATATGTGGACTTCTGTTTCCTATCTCAGAAGTTTAACAGAGGTTCAAAATCAGTATCAGTATAAACAGGTATAAATTTAAAGTCTAGAGGCTTATATTTGCAGATGAGATCAGTTTATTTTTAAGTGCTTGCATACCAAAGCATAACCATTTATCTACCTTGAATTTTTAGTTTAGAATGTCTTGAGATCTCAAAGCTAATTCAGTAAAAACAGATTTTTTGCTCAGTTTCCATACACAGGCAGGTCTGCTTGGAGCAGTGGCTGGTTACGCTGAAAAGGGTTCTTTGAACCTGGTGAACTCTTTGATGATAAGCCTATCTGAGTTTAGAGTATCATCTAATCCACTACATACATGATTGGGTGACTCCCAGTTTTGTTGCACGAATTTCTCAGACTCTCCATCTTTGATTTTCTCATTAAATTTTTATTAGAAATTTTTGTGTAAACAAAAATTACTTATGAATTAGGCATGGCCTAAATTCTTAGCTTCTTTTATGTTTATGCTTCTCACAATTTTGACATATAGCGGGTATACTCACAAGAGGATTTGGACTAAGGAGAGTTATACTGCAGTACCAAAAGAAAGAGAGAGAAGGTTTTCATAAAAATAATTCTAACATTTATATATTTCTTGTCCTGCAAGTTTTGAATGCTTACCTTGTAATGGTATATCAAATATAACTTAAAATAGACAATTAAATAGTAATTTAGGATTAGTTATTGTTATTGTTCATACACATGTAGTAACTTTTAAAGTCTGTAATACATTTTACAACAATATCATGTATATTGTGTATTGCTTTTCTGCTCTTCTATGAAGGATAGAGTGGGGAAATAATTTCACACTGCATATAATGCATTGGATATGAAGGAAACTTGAAAATTATTTAGTTACAGATTTCCCTGACCAGGCTTGCAAAATGGCATATATTATGTTAATGGGCAAGAATTTGAAAATGAACTTGAATATTAAACACAGTAAGTTTGGGTTCTGACATGAATGCAGGCATGGCTGGTGTATAGCATAGGAAATAGATTCTTTTTTAACCCTTTCAGGGCTCTTACAGGGTAGGATATTGTCTGTGTCAAAATACCCATAATTATAAGTGAAATATCAGATGACCATCTGTATTGCTATTAAAGTTTAGTCCCTGTCATATCAAATCCCACAGCTCATCCTGTGTTCCTTCACATCAGTGCATTTCTAAGTCAGTTGTGTTGTGCTCCGTTGGCTAAAATAAGCTCAAGTGCAGCAGCCTTTGCTGCTAATAATTGTAGGAGATGAGCTGCTTCTGCTTTTGCAGCAGCCCCGCACATCCTTCAGAAAATGTGCAGAAATGGTGAGCACCACTCTCTGGAAATTGGCCACATGAGTCGCATATGGTTCACTGGTGATTGCTCAGTTTGTGGTGGAGGCATCTATCACAGCTGTAATCATGACGGAGATGTGAAAGACTAACCACCACATTATGTACTCTCATCTTCAGTATGTCAGATGTGTCATCGGCTTTTGGCCAGTTTTTAAGCAGTTTCTGAACTGTATAATAGGGGTAGACACATGCTTAGCCATTTTATTTGGCTTCAGCCAAAAGCAATTAGAATTACATGAAATAAATAGGGCTCTAGTCTTCCTTAAGGGCCAACTAGTTGCCCTGAGAAGTTGCACAGGGCGGGCACTATGCTTCCCATCCTTGGAGATACTCAAAGGTAGACTGGATGGGGTGCAGAGCAACCCCATGTGTCTTTGGATCTGGCCATGGTTTGAAAAGGGGATTAGACCAAAAGGCCTCCAGAGACCCCTTGCAAATGAAATTACTGCATGCTTCCATGACTGTAAGCACCACTGGGTATGTCCATAATTATGCCTTTAGAAACCATGGAGTACAGAGCGCAGAAGTAAGAGGGACCATATTGACTTAACATGGCACTTTGTTTCCCATTTTGTCATGCAGAGTGTTAGCGAAACTATTTCCAAACCTTTCTTGTAGAGCACGCAGAAAGCCACATGCTTCATGGTCCTTCCCCAGCCCTACAAGCAATGAAACTGAATTGCATGGGAGTGGATTATTGGTGGCAAACACAAGAATTAAGATGATCCCCACTTGTGGCTGTGTGAGACCACGATACCTGTTTAATTATCCCTCTAGTCCTCTAAACAGCTATATCACTGCTCCTCCTCCCTCATCCTCTGAGCAGGCACTGGGCTATGAGACACTGGTTCATAGACCACAAGTCCCTTCTGGGGTCCTCTGCAGAAATTTGTTGCTTTTCCTTACAATATAGCTGCATGTCTCAGCCTTTACCTTATCTTTAGCTCTTCTCATGTGAAACAGAAACATTCTGTTTAAAATGAGATTTTTTTTCATGGTCTTTCATACCCTTGGCATGTCTGAATGGCAGGCACAGGGAAAGCTGATGTGCCTGGGAGTGTCTACAAATGCTGCTACTGGCATGTGTGCACATGTGTGTATTAGAGAGAAAAAAAAGATATATCAAAGATAGAAGTCAAATTCCTCTTATTTGGGCTAGGAATGAACACGCACGGCCCATAGTTTTTTGCTGGGCAGAGTAATGGCAGGGTCCTCATCAGTATCACAGCCTCTGCACCTACAGGAATGGAAAACTGAGAACGGTCAGATGTCCAAAGCAGACTCACTTGATGGTGATGTCCCATATTGGCCGAGGGTTAGCCTTCACCTCTTGCCAACGCCAAGCTCTGACTTGACTCTCCACTTGAGGTTGATTCTGCTCAGGTGCGATGAGAAGGAGAGAAGGGCAGAAAAGGAGAAATTAGTCCTGTGACAGAGAGTGACAGGGTGCTTTTGAACCTGTGTTTGCCAGCTGATAGAAGATGTGTTCATGTATTTCTGAGCTTTCTCACTGAAAATTGCATTTTTGGCCATGCTAACTCCTTCCATCTTTGTGTGGTGATTTTTCTTTCCTACTCAGCAGAGTTGGTGGCCTTTATAGCAGGCATCATGGCAGATCAAAAAGTCTACAGGAATGCATATTTATGAATACATTTAGCAGCTCACTAACTGCAGTTTCAGCTGGAGTGGATAAAGATTTGGGAGGGGTAGGTAGGAGGGTCCAGCTCCCAAAGTGTGCATTGGGTCATTTTGCAAAACATGCTGGTTTATGTAATACCGCTAAAAACTCTAACACAGCTAAGAATTTGGTAAAACAAGATATCTAACATGGCTTCACAAATATTTATTAACAATAACTCCAATTCTGAGGTTTTTGCATTTGCTTTGGTGGGGCATCAAAACAATTCTTGCAACTGGTTGTCAAAGGCAGAAACTAAACTGGCTGTTGATAACCTTGGGCTAGCCAAAAACATTAATTTTGGCCCTGGTCCTAACTAGGCATATGGAAGAAGAGAGAACATGTGATAAATGTAATGGATTCAATTTTTCCTGAAATCAATGGTCAGCCTGGCTAAGGGTCTTCACGGGGTCTCAGAAGGAGTTAAATGATGAGCACAACTGTTGGGAGTGAAAAAGCATTTCTGAAAGCTACTGCTGATAAGTAGTTAAAGCTGTTCAAAAGCAGCTGCTGCTCTAAATGTGGAAGTGCACCTGTGAGTTGTCAGACTCACAGCTAATTTGCCACTGAAATACCTGCACTGGATTATAGGTACTTACAGACAGATTAGCAATGTGGTGCTGTATGCACTCCATCCTTTTACTTCTCTGTTTGGGAATGACTTGTGGCTGGAGCCACATTCTTTACTAACAACCTGCAGAATGTGACATAAACACTTATTTAAAAAATGGTCGGTTATTTCTTAAGAGGTTTAAAGTAAGTTACGGGTTTTATGAAAGGAGATGTTAATTCCTGGTCATGCTTTACCTTAAATCCTTTATAGTGGAAAAAAAAAAAGCCCAAACAGTAAAAATCAGAAAAAACTGATACGTACATGCTTTGCTCGGTCTGTTACTCAGCCATCAATATATATTTAACTGAAATGTCACATTTCCCATTCAGACAAAACATTGGCTATCCTGAAGAGGTGTCTCTGCAGCTTCCACATGCAGGAGGCTAATAGTTAACAGTAAACCTTTTTTTTTTTTTTTCCCAGAGCATATTTCTACTGAAAGAGCGAAGCATTACAGTAGACCGGATGTTTTAGGTCATTTATTTTGTTTTTGCTTTGGGTCATTTTACAGAAGCACTTCTGCTCTCTAGCGTTAAAATGAGAGCCACTCTACTCCCCAGGTATTACCCAGCAGCACTTGGGGGCTCTTAATGATTAATACCATCACAGTCCAGCCACAAACCTTTCTGGCGCAGATAATGCCAGGCAGCAAGCACGCTTGACACTTTTAATGTATAATTAAGTAGAAAAAGTCAGCACTCAGTATGCAAATTTTTCAAAATGATAAATGATGCCATACAGCAGTAGGGATTGATTTGGTGTAAATGAAACTAATTAAGGAAATGTCAAACATAATTAATAAAACAGGTTTAAGCTGCAAAACATTGTCAATTGAATGAATGAGGAGGCATTGGCTCCCATTGTTTCTGCTTTATTTAGGGCTTGTGTTTAGCTTGTACTCTGTTCCTAAATGCACTTTCTCTACCTCACACCCTCCACTACCAATTCCCAGAGAGGGGGAAAATAAATTTGCTTGTCTCTCCACTGACTGCAGAAATTAATTGCAGAAATCTTGTCCCATCCAAGTGTTACATTCACTCACAGGACATTAACATAACTAATTTGAAAGAGCCCAAATGACTGCATAATAGAGCACTGTCAGTATGCCTGACAGTCTTTGGTCATACCAAATTAGCTTGGTTTTCTAATTGAAATTTTTTTCCTAGGACTCTCTTTATAATTTTTTTTCTCAGCTATTCATTTTTGATAAGAACAAAGGTTTTATAATTTACAAAAGAGTGCTTGACCTATAATTACTAGGAGGAAATTAGGGGAGGTAGAAAAGTCAGATTTAGTCCTGGTAATGATGCTGGAGACCTTGCTCCCTCTGGGGAGCCTGAAGAATAATGGAATCTTCTATTTTTACGGGCGACCTGTGCACTGGTGCTGACTCTAACTGTGAATCCACTTTACCTTGCAGATCACTTGCTTAACACTAAAAGTGCCAACAGAATCACAGGCCATTATTCCAAATGTCATTCTGTGCCAGTGCCATTTCCAAATGCCCTTCCCTTCAAATAAATGAATCAAAGAACATCTGCCAGTCCTCTTATCTTGTCCTTGTAAATCTCCTGTTTTAAGAGTTTCACAAAATGAAAGTGGTACTTAATTTAGGTAAATGGGGTCACCAGTAAGATTTTTGTTTTAAAAAAGTAGCACGAGGATGCTTCTTTTTTAAAAAAAGTAACATAGCCTGACTTTTCACACATATTTGGTTTTAGAGCAGAAGATCTTTTCCACCGGTCAAGTCATCCTTTCTGATAATTTACTGTCTCTTTTTGCATATGAGACTATGTGCTTGCAGCAGATAATTTAAAAAAATCCAAGAGTAGAATATCTTCCTGATATCACCTCCCTAACTTCAGGTTGGTGGTTTCCACCCTTTATACAGGTTTCAGATTAGAAGTATGTGTATATGTATTGGTGTGTACACACATTCATGTGTGTAAATACGTGTGTGTGTGTGTATAACATATATATACAACACATATATATAAACATATATAGAGAGTTTTGAATCCATATTATAATTGTACACATAAGTTATATATCTGTATATGTGCATTTTGATATAAATAAACACGTATTGTATGTATTCTTCTGAAGGATGTTACACACCTGATGTAATCCAGGAGTTTTGAAGTTGGTCTTTCTGTATTTTTCCTAGAGATCAAAGGTGTCAGGGCAGAGTTTGTGGCTGAAGTATTTTGAAAAATCATAACCCTTTTTATGTTACCTTTGATGATTTTTTAAGAGATTTCTTAATGTTGGTATGAAATTTTCCATTTCAACAGTAATTTGTATGCTGCTAAGTTTGCTAACATAATTTAAATATTAGAACTGCTAGAAAGAACAGTGCAGAAAACACCCATATTTAGTTTCTCTCGATAAGGAAAAAATAAATCATATGGAAATAAAATTAGGTGTAAAAATTTTTCAAATTCTCTGTTACAGAAAACAATTGAAATAATTTATTAAATCAGTAACAGCTCTTTTAAAGACACATACTTTCACTAAAGCACAAACTGATATGCTTATACTTATGGTGTTGATCAGCTCTGAAATAATGCTGTGTAGAAGCCTTGTGGTAGACTTTAAACTTTGTAAGCCCAGATTGCTTTTGGGAGCCACCACGTCCTGGTCACATTTTTCCTTTCCACAGAAGAAGCAGCAGGGAGCCTGTCTGGGGGGTTGCCCATGAGAGGTAGATGCCATGGGCTGAGCAGCTGTCCTCAGCCAGTTGTGCACATTCCTTGGTGCTTCAGAAGGTGCCTTCCAGCTCTGCCTGGGGTGTGCTGGTCGCAATGCCTCGAAGGGTCAGCCGAGGGCTGCGGGCGCCCTCGCGGATGGAGTGAGAGACGATGTCAAATACATCCCAATTTACAAACTGAGCAACAATCAAGGAATTAAATCTCCTTTTCTAGATTGTGCGGCAGATAAGATCCTCCTGGGACTTCTGTCTCCAAATTCTTCTTGTTATATTTAAAGGTCTCATTCCCTCGTACTAATTATTTGCAATAAAATAAAAGATATACACTTTATTGAAAATATGTGGTTGAAATGAAGGAAAAAACTCTAACTTCAATTTAATTCTGTAAACCTGGGGGCGCATTCTGCCTTAAATCACAATTCCCAATTTCCAGTACCTACATCAAAATTTGCGATACTCTTTCCCCAGCTGAGGTGATGGTATTTACATTATTTCCCAGAAGACTTCTGCAGAATACTTCAGAAGAACTAAATTTCTCATGAAGTTTTTAACAAGGTAACAACCATCTTCTAGAAGTTTCCTACATTTTCTGGAGTTCCCATCAGCTCACCCAAGCTGACTCAAATGTTGCAGCCCTTTTCCAGTAGCTGCTGGGTAAAGTTGTATGTCCTCTTTAGGGCCAGAGTAAAAGGTTAAATAATGAGAACATCTACCTCTGACCTTAAAGTCTGTTTCGTTACATCCAGCTATTGTAAGTTGAACATTGGCTATATGTTTGATGCATGTAGTATTTCCAAAAATTATTGTGTCTCCTGCATCTGAATCTTGTATCGTTTTATTAGTTAAGTAGCATCTGTTCAATTTCTTCCAGCTTATGTTTATGTGAATGCATATTTGCCAAAAGTAGGAAAAAAAAAAAAGTTCTCTAATATGTTCTTTTGTTTCTTCCGCTATGGTGTGCATGTAAGTGCAAAAATGGAAACCACTGAGAATCTTGGGGTTTAGGATTAACAGCATGTCTGAGGACTGTGCTTGGGACAAGTATTCCTGCCTAGCTACAGGAGTACCTACACACCTTTCCAAAATCTTTCATCGCCTACTGGTATTATCCCTGGCTTTTTAAGGTTGTGCTTACACTGCTTGGCTTCTTTCCAACAGCTTGTTACAGTTTGCTTTAGAACAACAAAGAAATTAAAGGGTCTTGGGTGGATCAATGTTTTTCTTAATAAGTTGGCATCAGGGGAGAAATGCAGACTTCTTCATCTGATCTGGTCCTCTATCCTCACTTTATGGTTCATGGAAGCATTTTTAGAGTTCAATTATTGTAATGCCAGGCTAGATATTGAAAATAGTTCAGATTACTTGCTCCCTGGAAGTGCTTACTTGCTTCCTTGACTGTAATTGGAGCTTGGTATGACAACATCAGGTTCAATCTGCCTGTATATTATTTGAGCAGTGGTTGCAAATATTACTGAGACAGCACTCTATCCAGATACTCATAATTTTGGATTATATTGAACAATGTCCAAACTTGTTTTAACTGGACCCTAAAATCTGAGGGGATGGATTGCCTTCCCAAATGCTTCAGATTTACAGTTCCTGCCTTGACATTATGAAAAAGACAATCCTGTGAGATCTTCACATGGAGAGCCTTTGGGGCCAGCCTTTCTGTATCTGTCTAGAAAAAGTGGATCATTGAACTGTTATTATCTCTCTGCATATAAACTGAACGGGTGAAAACCAAAATTGTCGACAGAGGGGTTTTATAAAACTTGTTCTTGTACATCCATACATCATTCCTGTATCTGAGGACACATGTATATGTATAAAATATACCATATATGTCATACATATGGTATATAGGATATATTTTGTATCAGAAATAGTGTGGCCAGCAGGAGCAGGGAGGTGGTTGTTCCCTGTACTGGGCACTGGTGAGGCCGCACCTTGAGTCCTGTGTTCAGTTTTGGGCTCCTCACTGCAGGAAAGACATGGAGGTGTGTGAAAGACTGATTCATCTCCAGCCATATGTCTCAAAGCTTGTTTGCTGGGAAAGACTGAACTGTGAACTATTTATCTCGAGCCATTTGTCTCGAGGATGGCTTGTTTAAGCAGGACACTCCTCTGGCCGATAAGGACGATTACCAGGCCACTGAAGCCTCCTAGGGACGAGAGGGGCTGAAGCCACCCGAAGCATGCAGGAATACAAGGAGACTACCATCATCATGGCAATTGTAGTCCTTGAGATAACATACTGGTTTGTTGATCACATGAAGGTCCTGTGATAGACAAAACGAAGGTCCCGTGATAGACAAAACCGGCAGCGCGTGAACAGTATGTATGTGCATTGGACTTTGCCCTTTAAAAAACTGTGGAGACAAGCTGTGGTGTGCATCCACCACTGAAGAATTGAAGACTGACAACCAACGGGACATCACTGGATCCATGGCGGTCACTATCCTTGCAACTCTATCCCGACTGCTTGCTTGATTTCTGCCTTTTTCTTCCATTCTATCCCGTCACTATTATTTTCTACTTTTGATAGTTTTGGTAATAAAAGCTGGTTTGGGTATACAGTGTTTGAAATCATTCATGTCTTAATCTCATTCTTGGGATCATATTGAAACCTTGCCCCACATTGGATCGGGACAAGGTGCTGGAGCGTGTCGAGAGAAGGGGAATGAAGCTGGTGAGGGGCCTGGAGCACAAGTCTGATGAGGAGCGGCTGAGGGAGCTGGGGCTGTTTAGTCTGGAGAAGAGGAGGCTGAGGGGAGACCTGATCGCTCTCTACAACTACCTGAAAGGAGGGTGTAGTGAGGTGTCCTGGTTTCAGCTGGGATAGAGTTAATTGTCTTCCTAGTAGCTGGTACAGTGCTATGTTTTGAGTTCAGTATGCGAAGAATGTTAATAACACACTGATGGTTTCAGTTGTTGCTAAGTAGTGTTTAGGCTAAGTCAAGGGTTTTTCAGCTTCTGATGCCCAGCCAGCGAGAAACCTGGAGGGGCACAAGAAGTTGGGACAGGACACAGCCAGGGCACCTGACCCAAACTGGCCAAAGGGGTATTCCATACCATGTGACGTCACATCTAGTGTATAAACTGGGGGAGTGGGGGTGGGGGATCACCGCTCGGGGACTAACTGGGTGGGTGGTGAGCAATTGCGCTGCGCATCATTTGTACATTCCAATCCTTTTATTATTGCTGTTGTCATTTTATTAGTGTTATCATTATCCTTATTAGTTTCTTCTTTTCTGTTCTATTAAACCGTTCTTACCTGAACCCACGAGTTTTACTTCTTTTCCCGATTTTCTCCCCCATCCCACTGGGTGGGGGGGGAGTGAGTGAGCGGCTGTGTGGTGCTTAGTTGCTGGCTGGGGTTAAACCACAACACAAGGTGGGGGTCGGTCTCTTCTCCCAAGTGGCAAGTGATAGGATGAGAGGAAATGGCCTCAAGTTGTGCCAGGGGAGGTTTAGATTGGATATTAGGAAAAATTTCTTCACTGAAAGGGTTGTCAAGGATTGGAACAGGCTGCCCAGGGAAGTGGTGGACTCACCATCCCTGGAGGTCTTTAAAAGACGTGTAGATGTGGTGCTTGGGGACATGGTTTGGAGGTGGACTTGGCAGTGCTAGGTTAATGGTTGGACTTGGTGATCTTAAAAGTCTTTTCCAAACTGAATGATTCTATGACTCTATGATATCATTTTATATATATATACACACACATATATGTATATATATGTAAGAGCATATGTATGTATGTATAGCGTTATTCTCAGATACTAGTCCTGGCTGAAGGACTCATTAAGACACAGACCACCAGAGAATGGGGCAGTGTTTTGGGGAAAACTCATTGCATGCTTACAGGGCTTTGAGGCTCTTCAAAGGATCCCCTGTTGGCTACCATTGTGGTCAGTGAATCTTTTCAGCAAGACTACACTGGAAAATTTTTCAAAAATTGGAATATGTGCCAAATTATGATCATGCTGTCTGGAAGTCTACAAATCCATTTTAAGATTCACCAGCATGCAGCATGCCCTGCCAATGCCTGGTTGTTGTTTTAACAGATGACAAGTAGTGCTATAGAAGCCTAAATTGAGGTGCATGGGATGGCAGTAAAGGACATGTATTTCACTCATATTTGAGGATTTATAACTGCATATACGTATTTTAAACGAGCAGATTTGAAGTGGATACATCATAATATAATACACGTTTTCAATTATACTTACTTTAAAGTAAGTGTAAATGATTGAATAAATGTACTTTGCATTCTATCACAAAATTGATTAATAACAACAACAACAACAACAACAATAGTAATAACAATAATACAACCCCTAAATTACTCTGTTCCTCAAAATAACGTGTGTATGTCATGCAAACAAATAACTTTCAACCTTGGAAAAGGTTTTCCTATAATCATTAAATAAATAATAATAAAAAAGCTCACATATACATTACCTTATTGCCTCTTTTTCCCCCTAGGTTCCGATTTAATGAAACAGACCATTTTTCTACACTACTAACTTTCTTATTCCAAGAATACCATGGAAATAGAGACCTATATAAGTATTCTTGAAAATATTGCTTCATTTACAGTTTTCAGAAATACTTTCGACAAGAAATCTGATGACAAAGACAGTCAAAACAGGAAAAACAATAGGAAAGTTTATGACGTATAAAATGAATTCTTCAAAAGAATTTTGTTTCAAAATGCCAGGGGTTATAAGTCAACTATATGCAGCACATATTACTATTTATTACCTTGCATTTGGCTGAAATTCATCTCTTTTGACAACCTTGGGTAAATCATGTTACATATTTCATAAAATATGAGCACTGGACCTTTTTCTGAAGACACTACTTAGTGAATGAACTCATTGTTATTGGCTGCATCCCAGTTGCCATAAGCTCCCTTAAGACTGGGGCTTTTGCAATGTCCTGTGGCAGCTAACTCAAAGAAAAGGTATTTATAGAAAACATCTGCAAAGAGTTGATGACTTGTCCAATTTTCAGAGCTCAGACAGAACGCTAAATACAAATTGAGATATGCAAGTTTCACTTTGGAGCAAATTTACTGGGTGAAAGCGTCTTTTTTTTTTATTGTTTTATTTTTGTTTGAATATGTTCAGAGCCCCTCAGAATATACAACCTTATAGCTAACGTATTTTTTATTCTTGAAGGCTCATTATTTTACAGTGAGGTTACTGAAACTAGACCACGTAGTGCAGATTACCCCGCATAGTATTAATCAAAATATACATGGCAAATGGGATTCAAAACAGTGCCAAATAGGCATCTGCTTTTAGCAGGGAACAAAAATGCATTTAGCTCCTTTATTAAAAGGTATTATGGGCAATTTATTTTTAAACCATCTCTCTAACACCATTAACTAGCATATAATTTAATGTACTCCCAAGCAACTTGACTTTTACATTTCCTTCAAAACATTAATTTGCTTTTGCAAATTGATGTAAAAGATGCCTTTGACCCCTGGAATGATTCAAACCATTAACAATAAATTAGATTATCCTTTAAAACAAGATAATCATTTTTATTTTTATTTTTGGATGGAAAAATAAAAGTCTGCCATTTCTGGGAGTAAGATAATAGTGCTTGCAGGGAAAAAAAAACTTGGAATAGTTACAATTATTTATTTTGTCCAACCTTAGCTGTGGCAGTGTTAAGGGACTTGCTTCAGAAAATTTTCAAGCTACTCTAACATTTTTAACAGATTAAATTAAGAAAATTTTGGTGGGGTTTTTGGGGATGATTTAACTTCAGGAAATTATCATCAGGCTAATGTGCTCTCTTACTGAAGTCCCACCCTTAAGTGTGAAAGGTCACTCTGTTTCCAGAGATGACATAAAAATACAAATCTCCAAGGACGTGCTTATTTTTTAGAAATAATGCAAATATCGATTTTCCTATTCAAAGCCATACTACTGAGAAGGAAAATCTTACCGTTTAACTAAGGCACATGCTAATGTGATGCATTTGAAGATGCTCAATAATTAGCAGGCTTAGCTCTCACAACTGGCTTTATTTATACGGTGGTTGCCACTTTAACTCACAGGGGCTGAGCAGGAGAAATGTCAGAAGAGAACATCCGAACAATTACGACTTGAATTTGACAGGGCTGATTGCTGAAAGCTGTAACTGACTCATACCCTTAGTGTGGATATGTCCCAGGAGGAGAAGAGAAACCTCCCCTGTGGGTTGTGTTACATTCACTCTACCCCTCAGGTCCCAAGGATCCACTTGTTAAAATCTAAGATCCTGATACAAAGCCTATGGAAATCAATGGCAAGGTTCTTATTAACTTTGTCAGAGGCCCGAAGAGTTAGCTTCAACCCCCTTATTTGCATTGTATAGCAGCATAAGTCTCTCTCAGCAAAACATCTAAATACACACTTAATTTAAGCACATGAGCAACAGAATTGATTATTATGCAACTGGTCTTGCTGATCATGGTCAGAAAGGTGCAGTGAGGTGGAAAAGTCTGGCTGCATGCTACTTTGTCATTTTCTTTCCGAAAAAGAAAAAAAGGACACTGATTTATAACACATGGAGATTGTAACTTTCATCTAAGGAAGTGCAGCTGTACTTGTAGTTTCTATTACAGTCCTGTGTAGGGAAAAGGTCTAGAAAACTTGATCTCATTATCAGCCTAATTAATTATAGTTGGGCTATTTCTAAAGGATTTATGTAATATTTATAAGCTTTCTTAAAAGTGTGGAGTGTGGGGTTTTCAATTTATCCCACAGAGAAGCTCTACACCGATACATATCTAGATATTCAAAATATATCTTACTACACAGATATTGCAAGTCATTAGTATGAACAGCAAGTGATTTCAACTACCCACTTAATGTGGTTCTCAATTTGCAAGAATCACTTAGATCGTATGACAAAAACATTTGCAAGGAAAAAAATTACTACACAAGCTTGCATCGCACATTCATCTCATCTGGCAGCTGTCAGTTCCAGATATTAGGAGAATAATATGACCAGGGCAATTAATTTGATTAGTTACTACAAGAATGGGTTTTCTCTCAACTGAATCCCAATATTAAAGTGCAAGTGTTTTCATATTTCAAGAGTTTTAAATGTTCAAAATATTTCAAATTAAATATAGTTTAAATTTTATGCCATTTTATTATCCTTCCATGACTTAGAGCATTCACATTTAAGCAAGTGCCACTCTGACATGAGATGTGGAAAATGGAACATTTTCATAAGTTGAAAAGTTTTCTTTGCCTGCTTTTGCTGCAAAATGCTGTTCTCTGACCCTCAGTTGCTCCCCATTATTCAGAAAGCTGTTTAAAAAAAAAAAAAATCCTATTCTGATTTTTAGACACTTCTATGTTGTGAAACTTTAGTATTCCTGACTATGCAATTTTGCTAAACCACAACATATGTAACTCCTTTTGAAAGTAAGAAATTCAGATTTCAATAGGCATAGAGATTAGCAATCAAAGCAGCTGCAACCATTCTGCAAGGGGGAGCATTTCTGACAGTTGGATGCTGCTGAAATACTGGTTCTGTGATGCACTCTCCTTCCTCCAGAAGGCTAATCTTGTTTTATGGCAGAACAGAACAAAGGTCTGGGGGAAAGTCTGGAAGCCTTATTTAGAAAATCAAAGTGTATGGGTCATTTGTTTTATTTACCAAAAAAGGGATATATTAATTTTTATTACAGTTACTTGTTCAAAATTTTTCTCTTTTCCCTGTGTTTCCACAACCTCTTCTCAGGAAAGTCCAAATGTTAGCAGCTTGGAGACTCAGACAAGAACAAATATGGAGATGTATTTACAAAAATTTCATTATCTGTCACTTATATTTGTCCATGCTTAACAGGTTATAAACCTGATTAAATACAAAAGGAACAGGAGTTATCTTTCTACTTATTTTTCAATTTAAATGCAAGAGGAGCATGTGTAACCTTTTTTTCATGCACTTCGCCTGGTAAAGAGTAAGGCATCAAACTATGCTCTGGCCTTTTTTATTGAGCTGGGAAAATGGATCTTTACAGTGCTTACATGTCTCTTTTTCCCCAAGCCACCCAGCCTTGACCTCACCAGAGATTATACCCTTAGGGTACATCCAACCTCCCTAACACCCTGTAATCCTCATTGTTTCACTCATAAGCAGATCAGTATTGAAAGCTTCTTCATATTAACTTTTAAGCAGCCAAATTCAGATGAAAAGCTAATCTATTCAAGGCAGTTGATCCTCGGAACAGATCACACTGTTTACTGTTGCATTGAAATGGGAAGTGACTAATAAGATAAACTTTTGCTTAGGAAAGTTGTTCTGATGCTATTCCATCACTCTTCTGAGCTGCTCAGTGGAGCAAGTTATCAGCTATCCTTTCTTTTCTACATTTATTCAGCAGCCTGGTATTCAGGCTTAGACCAATACATGTATAGAAAGCTGCTTTCTTATAAATAAGTGGGTAACCAGTTAGTTTTTTAATACATATTAAATATATATTTAAATATATACCGAACAATGCTGGACTTTAGTTGTAGGAGATCTCTCTCTAATTCTTTTAATATAATGTTAATACCATTCTTACACAAGAGCATTTTTCTGATTTTTTTTTTTTTTATTGAATGGCCATTTTTATAGCTCGTCACATCAGTTAAAAATTTATCCAAATTTCAAAAAGATATCATCAAAAAACTGTACATGCTGGTGGGTTTTTTTTTGTCATTTAACCAGTTTTATTATACTTCTGGGTGTGGTAATTTTATATTTAAGCCTTGTCTTGTACTTTCTATGTCCTGCAAAGAATATGTAGCAAAATGTAATGATAGGGGGGTTTTGTGCTATCTTGGAACCTCAAGCTAAATATTTCATTTTGTTTTCATTTAAAAACAGCAGGAGAAATTCCTTTAAATGTTGACACTGTAATCTGAATATGAGGTTCACAATAGAGGTAGAATTTTCTCAAGCATTGTTGAAATCATAGCAGAAAAGAATAACAAATTTATAGTAAAAATATATAAATTATAAATATATAAATAAACTATAAAGGTAACATATATAAAAATTTAAAACAAATAAATAAAACAATGTAATGTTTCTGAAGATGATCATGAATGCACTAACTTCCCAGAATTCATGCAGCTAAAACACAAGCCAGTTAAATGGTTGAAACCAATCAAGAAAAGAGAGAGAAAATCCTGATTAAAGGGCCTTTTTGTTCCCTTGAAAACAGAGTATTCACAGCACAGTTAAATTAAAGAATCATTAGCCTCTGAATGTGATTTGGTGACTCAAGCAGCCATGGGGGCTGCTGGGAGTGTTTTCATGTTTGTGGCCCATCTCTCCTGCTTAAATGGGCTCAGAATTTAGCCCTGAGGTGGTGATGTACCAGGTTAGACTTTAAACCCTGGTTTGCTGTTATCTGGGTAACCTCCTGCATGAATTCATTATTTTTGCAAAAGTACAGACACTGAAGCAAAGGTTCCCCTGCAAGGGCAAAAGCAAATTTATTACTAATGGAAATGGACTACTAATTCTATGTTCACCCTCATAAAACTCCTGCAGTGCAGCAGGGAACAGAAATTAAAGAAACATTTGGAAGGTCAGCAGCACAGGAATATTATGTAAAGAACAAAGGCTGTGGATTTCAAAGGGTGAACTGCAGAAATGTAAAATGGGTATCTAGTCTCAACTCATCTAATATAACTTTCACTGTACAGTGTTGTTGCATATGGAGGAAAAGGTCCCCTGCCAAGCAGAGCAAAAATAATCCATTAGAGTGTATGAAAATATCCCTACTGGCAAAAGATGCCAGTTTTTTTAGTGATTAAATTTAGTTTTCTAGACTTGGAGAGAAGGAAAAAAAAAAAGAGAAGAAAAATTATGAACTTCCCTGACCTGAAATCTCCTTTGCTTGGCTGCATTGAAAGAGCAATATGCAACTTTGGAATCATTCTCTGTCCAGAGACAGTGAGGGGCACAGACCTGACAACTGTATTTTAACCTCATAGACAACATTTGGAAAAAAACCCTGAAATAACCAACTGTAAATTTATCAACCCAAAGTTTTGGTCCACATTGACTCAAATATTACATATTAAGAATTTCCTCATTCTATACCGATGGTCCAAAAGCATGCAAGAACAAATCCTTTTCAAAGGATTTTACCCCAGTTAGAGTTATACCCATGTTGTAGTCACAGGAAATGCACCCTTTTCAGCAGATTGAAATTAGCATGCACTAAGATAGGACAAGTATGCTGGTTTTGATACCTAAGCTGGTCTAAAGAGAATTCAGGTTGTTACCTATACCAGTATAATCACTTGTGTTACTGCAGTGCAGGCATGTGCCATACTTTTAAGTATTTTATATTTCTGTTTTGAGTTCATATCCTCCTATGAAATAATTTCTCTTAATTTTTCTTAGCATAGTTTGAGTTAGAGCAGGGAAATAACTTTTCCCCATAAACATTTTTATTCAATTAACTAGTTGGTTTTTGTTTTCTTTGTCAATAGGGAAAGACATGATTGCACCCCCACAAACTGAAATAATGTTGCTTTGAGAAAAAGAAAACAAAATTAGAGAGCAACAGATGTTTTGAAATAATGTCTCAGGGAAAGTCTAATCAAAACGCCACTTTCCTTCCAACCAACTGAAGCTGGAATGTGGTTTTTAATTTTTAATGAGTTATTACTTAGTTACTATCCAAATCATATTAAGTTTCTGTAGTCAGAAGAGCTGTAATAAGAAATCTAAACAAATAATCAGACATTGAGGGACTATATTTTGAACAATAGTCAATATTTATCACAAACAAAAATGAAAATACCTTGAAACACCCAGAAGTGCATGGCCCTGTTTGATGCTCATGTGGCACAACAGTAACCCCTGAAAGAATGAATGAGTGGTTAAGCTTCAGGCTCATCCTCTTGGAACACACTTGATTACACCATAGGTAGGGATTAACTTGGAAAATCAATCATATAAAGAATAATAAGTAGATTATAACAGAAAAAAGCAATAATGTTAACACCTGCACTCCTTAAGCATCAGATTTGGTAGGTGTTTACATACAACATGGCTGGGAAACCAATGTGATCCTTAGTGGTGTATTTGGAGAAGTAACATCATAGGGCAGATTAATTATATTTCCCCTCAATATAACTGTGATAATAGCTCACATAGATATTACCATGAGTTTGTAAACACTTCCTCACAAAAGGTAATGGAAAATTAGTAGTTCAGAGAAGAGCCCTAAATGTGATTAAGAGACTGGAGGAATTAAAATATGAAAATATGTAGAGCACTGAATATATATTTATAGCTTGGCTAAAGACAACTGGAGGGTTCATGATAACTATCTGTGAATATTTGAAAGGAATAATCACTAGGAATAGAGAACATTTGATTGACCATACAGAGGGGATTGTGTAGGAGAAATTTAATGAAACTGAGAAAGCTTTAGTGTAGATAATCAAGAGAAAAGCTCTGGACAGTGACAGCTTCCGGGACCGGAATAATGTTTCAATTTTTATATGCTTTGCTGTGTACCTTAGCAATATCGCTTTCACTAATGCCAACCATTCATCTGTCAGAGGAGGAGATAGCTCATAGGTGTTAAAGAAAAAATACTACTAAAAGCATTACCAATGTTACATGACAAATCATTGAAAAAACTTCCTCCTGCTCTTTTCTTCCTTGGCAAGCAGAAAAATTGTGGAATTTCCTCTAAAATGGGGGAAGTCTTCCATTTATGTCTACCTATGACCAGTTCCTAACTACAGAAAAATATTTTTCAGGTTGTGACATGCAAAAAAAGTTTTTGGGGAAACTCTTGTAAAAATAATATACTATCACAGATGCGTGACAGGACAAGATTGATTTTGTATAGCAACAAGACTGCTGGCAGTATGACACCGTTGATGACCATCCAGTGCTGTGGTACTGCAGGAGAACTTTATTAAACAACCCCTGGACTATTGGGAAGGACCAATGATCCTAGCTACAGACAGATATCTCATCTTTTTCACTTTTTTGCATATGAAAGATTTGGAAATGATTGCAGATGGAACAGCAGTGCAATGGTAGAAAGTGTGATAGACACACTGACACAGTAACAGTATTTGTGAAGCTATGTCAGACAAATTTCTTCTTATACTTTTAAAATTTATATAAAAGGAAAAAAAAATCTTTGAAAAAGTACCAGCACTGACTTGTGATGTTCCTGATCCACAAACTGTTGAAGATCAGGGCAGTGTTTGAGGATGTTTGCTCTATTTTTAGACTACTTTTTAGGGATGTTATATGGGAACTGTCAGACACAAAATAATGCACTTGGTCGATCCTTTATCTGATCCAGGATGGCTTTCTTATGGAACATTAGAGCTCTGGTACTCATAAGATACAGCATTGACTTTGATATGGACAATAAAACAGGACCACTATATGGTCAGCTGCCAGTGCTCACTCCCACAAGCCCTAATCTTCTTGTACGTCCTGGTAGGGCTGTTCTTTCCACACGTTTTACAGCTATCACTCCCCTACAGGTGTTATCTGCAGCATCCTTCCTCAGTGACAGCCACTTGGAGGAATTCCAGCAAAGCACGTTTCCATCAAGATCTATTACAATAAAACATTTAATCGGAAAATTGTTCGATATCACTGAAGTTCTCAGAGTTCTTTTGGAATGAACTTCTAGGAGTTTCTTTTACATCTTCCACTTACCATCCTGTTCCTTTTCATGCTTGTTATAAAGGAACCCCTGAACTGTGAGAAAAACTTGGATGTCAGTTCCTCAGAATAAAAGTTAGAATTGTTATCATTCTGTTGGGGCAAATTTTTGAAATGTCATGGGTTTTCTCATGAGTGGAAAACCATTTCCTACCTCTTGTTGATACTGGTATAACCTCATTTAAAGAAAATGGACATTGTGGTTTTGTAATTTGCATACAGTTGCAAAGGAATTATGCCATGTAAGGCAACGAATGCTGCATATGACAAAGTGACCTCTTGACTGGATTTCCATTGAGTCGGTCACCGTGCAACGGTCAGAGGGAGCCCTATTTGTTTTACACTTGTAGGTGTTGCAGGGAACAGACCCACATTGCACAACACATTGCTTACACTCCAGCTGCTGGTCAAGTCATACCCAGCTCACTCTAGAAACCTGTGTGTCATAGACTTCACTTACTATCCTGCTTGGGAAAGGAAAATAAAGACAAAGAAATAAATATCAAAAGTACCTAGAATTCTCTGGATCCTCAACATTGACACAGAAAACTCTGTGCAGAAGAAAGTAAATTTTATGCATAATTTGGTACAAACCTAATGATAAAATCTATAAATGATAAAGAAGACCTTGACACAAAGCAAGATAATTTTTAGTATATTAATTTTGTTTCTTTCCCTTCAGAGTATTGCTATAGAGCACCTGTGTCAAAAGTGTCCTCTTAGTCAAGATCCAAATTATTAAATAAATTAATAATATTCTTATTTCATTCTACTTTTAACATCTTATTGCCTTCAGCAGAACTGCTCTTTGATTTTCGCTCATATCTTTCCTAATTGGTGACCCTATGTAGACAAGATAGATTTAGAGAAGGTATGAGTATCTGTAGATGTGGAGATCTTGAGAAATGAAATAATAGCTGTCTTGGCATGAAGATGTTAATACAAAGAATTTTGTTGCTTTCTTTTTTCTAACACTCAAAAAAAGATTATTGATGACAGAAGAACCTTTTGTTTTCTCTTTTGTACATTGCCTGTTTCATCATTATTTATTCGTATATTTTAACTTCAGACCTAAGAGCTTTTCCCTGCCTCTGTAATACCAAGAAAAGAAAGAAAAATTTCTTTTTAGTTGAGGTTTGTTGATATCTGGCTGAATTTCACTGGAACATCACAAACTGTGTCAAATTTCCACAAGTCATAAAGAATATAGGTTTAGCACTTAACCGGCATTACAGGGAAATTGTATGTTCTTTCCTTTAATTTGTTGAAATTATTTTTGGAAGTGAAACAATATAGATTCAAGAAAAAAGAAGCTCCTGAAGAGATGCTGTCAGCAGTCTAGAAGGAAATAGGGGTTCAAGTGAGGAAGATGACATAGGTAAAGCAGATGACTTCTTCAGGCAGAAAGGAGGAGGACCTTACAGTATTTCCTTCATTGTTGCTATAAAAAGTAAGTATAGTTGCCTAAGCTAAACTTTATTGCTATAATATTCACTCTAATTTCTAGCATTAACAAAATACTACTGATCAAGAAACCGCCTTTACAAATAGCAGGAATTTTATTTTTAAATAAACATGAGGACTGAACTGCATGCAGAAAGAACATCCACAGTATGTGTGACATTGGAAATTGCTATAACCTTTGTAAATCTTGAGATGAGATGAGCTACAAATAGGACATACCATAAACAATTATTTCCTTCAAATTTAAAGTGGATGTTGATAGTATCTGAAATCTCTTGGTCTTGAACCCTAAGAATATAACCTATTTTAAGTGGAGACCAGTACCTATGTCTCTTGTCTTCACCAAAGTTAATTCCTTGCTTTCTCCGTGTCCCTTGCAGCCTCCTAACTTGGAGAGGGACATTTTGTCCAGGGAACCTCCATCTGCTCTAGAACTGTGTGGGTTTCCCATAGAGCCTGACTTTTATCTGCCAGATGGTGCCTATGACCAGGATATCTTGGAGCAACTACCTGCATTTAAGCACCTAAATTTATCCTACAAGAAATATTCAGGTTGTTCATAAAATGCGGTCAGTGTTCAGATGAACAGCAGCTCAAGGTGATTTGGTGGTGGGTTTTTTTGTGGACTTAAGCATCTAAATTCCACTATAAATCCTACTTTGATTTTTTGGGTACTGACTCTGAATCTCTTATGGCATGCAAGAAACATTTCTTCTGTATGTTGGTAGGAAGAATTGACTGTATTGAGTCCAATAGTCTCATAGTTTTAATTCACCTCTTCCTCCTCTAAAGGGGAACTATGTGAAACTAAGTAAAAAATATTTTCTCAATATTGAAAGGATTTAATTAAAAAAAAAATTACTAATTCTCTGATGCTTTCCAAAGCAGTTTCTTGTCAAAATCAAGAATATATTTTTTTTATTTTAAGACTATATGGAGAAGCAGGGAATGTATTTGCACATATGCATCAAGCATTTATGCACATAAATGTTTCAAATAAAAAATGTCATACTTCTAGTATGTCCTATCTTTAGTCAACATCACCAAGAGCAAACTCTATTTACCGATTTTTCAAGGTATTGTTCTAGACCCAAAACTAAGTAACTGACAAATGTTGTCATGCAATCATTATATCGCCCCATGGAAGGTGGATTTTTGTTTTTTTTTTTTTTGAGGAGCCTCCAGCACAAGACATGTCCTCAGTTCTGAAGAAGTATTTATTTCGTAGCCAGTGAATTAGTAGAATACTGGTGATGATAGGAAAAAATGAGAAGTGTTAGACATGTAAAAACATTGGAAAAAAGACCATGATTTTGCCTGCCTTGTTAATTCTCTTAATGACTGTATGGTTGTCAGAAACCAATACTCTCATTTTTTTGCCTCATAACTGTATGCAACAGGCTCCCCTGCTAAATATCTACTATCTCAGCCCACGACTGGCTTTTTGTGCATAATGTAGCTTACTTATTTTCTGTTGGCAAGGCTTTTTCATTTTTTTTTTTTTCAGAGAATTATGTTAAAATTTAGACTTGCAATATCTGTTGTTAATATCAGTCAATTAACTAAATCCCCACGCAGAAATCTGAAATTCATCTATGTCCAGTTTTTCTTTGTTTTTATAACCTCATAATTTAACTTGCTTTTCTCAAGAAGGACTTCCCAATTTTTTAACCTCTTTCTTAATCTGTATTTGCTTGAGAAGCTTTTGAGAACATATTTATAGGAACATTTAATTGATAAAAGAAATTTGGATAGATTTTAACTTGCTTTATGATTGGTCCTCGAATGTGAGACTGCCCACTTAAGTCGCTCCAGAGATATGTGAATGGTTACCAGTTAAAAATGTTATCTGTGCCTTTCAGTTTAGATGTCTCAAGCACCTCTAATACTGGAGAAAATGGCATGTGTTTCACATGGTGTCATGGCTAGCACTGAACTGGCTTGAAATGTAATTATCTTAGCCAGTACACAGAACACACTATATTGGGTAAACAGATTATCAGAAATTTTTAATTTAAAATGTGTACCCCTAGAGTTCTATACACATATTTTTGTTTATATTTGTATGCTCCTGTTTGGCAGGGTGATGAACAGGTGTGGGTTTGATTACCATATCTTTGCTGACATTACTAGGATTTATCTACCAGCTCCTATATTTCAAAATAAACTGATGACTTAACAGTTATAGCCCTGCTGGAGCCTGCTAAGTGATTGCTGCCAACACAGAACTTCTGTGGGCAGTATGACTTGCCTTAGCTCTGCTCTGTGCCCTTTACTTACCTTTTTCCTGGCCAAGGATCATGAGGATGATTTCAGTTTGGTCTAGGTAATAAAATAAATTATTTTTGTTGTTGCAGTTGTGGGATATCCATATGCTAGATAACCTTGTTGTGGATGGAGAGACTTTGATCTTCAAGAGCTTTGAACTGGGCACCTCATTTTTAGCAATGGCTGTATCATTGCCATAGCTGTCTAGGTCAACACTGAAATTTCACAAAGCAGCCAAATCAATCCTAGGTGCTATTCTGTTCATCAGCAGACTCAAACATGGCTCCAAGTAACCTGGATTTGTGGGCAAAGGGTGTTAAAATTCTCTTGTGATGAGAATTAGAGAAATGCACATCTTTCTGTGAAGGTTGTGCAAGTGGTTACCTAGCCACTGAGAAATAATATACGATTACATTTAATTTATGTTATCTGCTTTTTGCATGTAGTCTGGAAGTCAAGCCAAACCTGAATCCTGGCTGCTTCTTCCTATTCTGACAGCTTCTCAAAAGTTCTTGCAAGTGGGGAAGTTCAAACTTTTAACCAAATCTAAACTGCACTCGTTCGGTTAATTTCCAATAAGAGCAAAATTAAATGATATGTGGACATTTTAGAGTACCCTCAATTATATCTATGCCGAAATTAGTGAAAGTCCAGGAAGGATAATTCTCCCCTTTACATTTGCAATTTAACATTCACATACATTTCTGGGAATATATGATTAATCCACCTGGCATGTATAGAATCTTAGAATCACGTAATGGTTTGGGTTGGAAGGGACCTTAAAGATCTCTAGTTCCAACCCCCCTGCCATGGGCAGGGACACCTTCCACTAGACCAGGTTGCTCAAAGCGCCATCCAACCTGGCCTTGAACTCTTCCAGGGATGGGGCATCCACAACCTCTCTGGGCAACCTGTTCCAGTGCCTCACCACCCTCATCGTAAAACATTTCTTCCTTAGATCTAATCTAAATTTACCACCTTTCAGTTTAAAACCTTTATCCCTCATCCTATCACCACACTCCCTGTTAAAGAGTCCCTCCCCATCTTTCCTGTAGGTCCTTCAAGTACTGGCAGGCTGCAGTAAGGTCTCCCCGGAGCCTTCTCCTTCTCCAGGCTGAATTGACAGAAAGTGTACCAGAAGTGCCTAAAAATCACTTTGGGTTATTTAAGCTTCTTCCAGGTAATTTTCAGATATCGTTTAATCCCAAATCTAGCTACTTAAAAATTGATACATATGAACGGTGAGACGGTCAATATGACAATTGTGGGATAAAGTAAATCAAGTAGAAGACAGGTGGTCATGATCAAGAGGAAGCTGCTCCATCTGTTGCATCTTGCTGGCGTTGCTGCCAGCCATACAAACGTAAACTCAAGCAATCTGATAAGTACATGGAAACCACAAAACAGAGTAGGAAGCTTTGTGATCCTAGTTACTATTTTAGGAATCACTGCAACTTTTTCAAATTACAGGAAGGATAAAGCAGAGATAATGCTAACAATGCTGTCCCTGCCATCTCCCCATGAATGATTTCTGCAGCCAGTCAATATTTTGTTTCCCTGTACTATGCCTTCTCATTTCTGCTTAATTTCCCCAACATCAGTGTGGCTGCAGCTCACTCTCTTTTCACTTTGGTCCCTGCAATTTTCTAACCTGACTTCTCTGTGGAGTCACGGGGTCTTGGGGTGTGAATGCTGCTGCCAGGATTTCATTTAAAAAAAAAATGCAGTGTGTTTTGTATTTTTAAAAATTGCTGTGTAGCTACATTGTCACTCATAAACCTTGTTATATATACTTCTTTCCACATAGCCACATGTTGTAAAGCTTTGATTGACAAGAAAGTTTATTTTAAATGGATCTGATGTGTCATCAGTGTAAAACAAGCTTTTTGAATGACATCTTAATGGAGGAAATATTACACCAATCACACCAAGCAAGAGTAACAGTACTTGTTATTACCTTAAGACTACATTAAGTCAGATACCCAAAGAACCTTTGAAATGTGCATGTGATCCAGCACCAGCTTCACCCCGGCCATGCAGGTGTCTCTCTATCTCCCTCTGGTTGAACACCAAATAGCGTAAATGCGTTTCCACAAATTCTGTTCTTTTTGAGGTAGTTTTGTCACAAGCAATTGGCAAGGGTTTTAACACAGGAGGGCTGTTTGACTGAGGCACATTTCTAGTTTAGTTTATATCTATTGCAAAAAAACTCCTTCGAATATTCTCTTTAATAACTTGAAATTTTAACAAGGACCTAAGGAACAGTTGAAGAGTGAGTGAACTTATATTTAAATTAGGGCTTTGAGAGCTTGGAGATTCTAACTTGGTGAACTCTAATTAAATCCCACAAGGCCATCAGGTTTGCCTCCCTAGCTCTTGATGGTGAAAGTGAGGTCTTCAAAAAGCATCCCTTGACAGTATACAAGTGGGAGGAAAAAAATCCTTCAACCCTTCACGATAGCATTTTATAAAGCAAGAATTCCTGAAGGAGTACCAGAAAAGAGGAACAATAGTTAGAGCATGAAACCATGAAAAGCTGAGAAATATGTTTTGAGTATTAGTGCAGCAGTCCTCCTGAAATTCAGTTTTGTAATGTTTTTTAAAAGACCACTGTTCATACAAATTGTAGTGGACCTGAGGCTTTAGAAAGTGTCATAGCATACACTTTCATTCTTGTTGCTGTTACATTATTTTTGGCTGAAATGTAAAGTAATCTTTGCTGAATATTTGACATTCTGTCACATTTGGTAAAATATATTTGGCTTGTTAGACAATTACTATTATTTAAATAAGTGTGTAGTATGCATATTTCAAACCACGAAGTACAGAGGGGTAACTAGATGACTCCTTGAGGTTCATTCTAGTCCAGATTTTAAGTTAACTAGAGGTTTTTTTGGAAGCTGTGAAGATCTAAATATTTTAATCTTTATATCTTCCATACTTAAAAAGTTCTGTATATGGAGATTTAAATGCATTTCAGATTTTCATTCATGTTTCATTCTTGTTCTAGAGTTAACACAATAATGTCAGAATGACTTTTATCTTGCCAGCCATAAAAATGCATGACAAGATAGCCTTTTCCCTTCAAATATAAAACAGAACATGAGCATTAAAAAAAACCACCCCAAAACCCACAACAAAATCCAAACCAACAAGAACCCAACAACTCTCCATTTGGAAAATTTACCATTCTTTCTGGGGAATATAATTTTTTCATTAAATATAACAGAGACTTCTATTGAAATAACATAGCCATACATGTCCATTCCACTAACATAGCTCTAATTATGGTCAAATCAGTTCTTCATACAGAAGAAATGTCTTATTGTTCTTAAAAAAATAACCCCAAAATTAAGAAACAAATCCATTATATGACTTTTATGAAAATCATGATTTACTTACAGTTACCTATCTGAAAAGGTCTGTTGCCAAGTTATCCCTGGACATTATTTATCATTTTTTTTCCAAAAGACCCTCCAACATTTTTTGTCTTCCTCACTACACTCACAAAAGCTTTATCCTGTGACAGCCTTATGAAGGGTCAGTGGTGACTTTCTCCTGAACAAAACAATTCCCATTTTTTCTCTGAGCCTTTGCCTCTCAAAGCACTAAATAAATTCACCATTTGATTATTATTACTATTCTGAGATGTATGGACCCAGATCCTGAAGCTGAATACATGCATCTTTTCCTGTGGAAGGTTTCAGAGTAGTTTTTTATGGAATTGATCTAATCAAAAGACAGATACAGTTGATCTCACTGGAGTTCATTTTTATGTACTTGTACAGCATAAGGCATTACAGACACATCAACCTTATCCTAGAATTAATTCCTTTTGATAAGATGATATGAATTGGTTTATAGTGACTTCACTGCAATTCTATGTGCTCATAACTAAGCTCCCGCAAGTCAAGGCAGTCATGTAATTTCTTGGATAAAGAATACCATTGACAACAACAACAAAAAAATTCTTACTTTGAAGAAGACTGTTATGGCCTGCTACCTGTCAAAAAAACAGGCATGGGACATCTATAACATGATTTCTGTGAAATCATGAAAAATCATTTCTGTGAAAAATACAGGATGTTTTATTTGTTGCTATAAAAAGACATTGTGATAAGTCCAACTGTGTGTAAATGAATGTAATTTATGAATTGCTTTCTTGTTTACTCGAGTCTGTGTAGCTTTCTAAGCAGCTTTTCATTAACTGCCTGAAAGACCAGAATGCATCAAAGTAAATAAAGCAGCAAATATCAAATATGAATTAATATAAACCAGAATTTATCAGAATATGGTATTTCTTTAAACAACATAATTTCAGAGCATTTGATTAAATTTATGGAGTTACATCAAGACAAATGAGAGTTAAATTAGAATCAGCCCCACTGAGAAAGGATTTCATTTTGGTATTGTTAGTGTACCAGGTTAATTGATTTTCTTCCTGCAAGCTGTACATCCTCTTTGTGTTTCAACTCTGGTACATTTTAGGGAACTTATTAATTTGTAGAACCTCACATACATAATGCACAAATATAAGTATTTGTATTTTATGGAAGAAGATGTGTTCCTCCATCTTGTACAAAATATATGGGGAAATACTCAAAAGATTTATATTGTACCTTTGTAGCTCCTGTCAACTGTATGCATCAAAAGAAGATTAAAGTGCAGTATGTGTCATTTAGCTTACTTATAAATCTAGACAGAATCATCCTTGATGTTTTTCTTAATACACCTCTGACCTGAAAGAGATATTGAACTATTATATACTACCTTTGTTGTTGAGTATGAGACGCAAAAGCATTGTTTTTTCCTCTTTTGAACTCTTCTTTTTTTTTTTAATGAAAGTGTTGCAAAGGCTTTCATGGTTTCGTTCTGAAGTAGCGGTACCCATTCCTTGGATATAAAAGTAACAGGTATGAAATATGAAGGTACCTTTAAGTTGTTCTCTGATCAAAGCTCTGCACATTGATCAAGTGGATTAGGAGAAAAGATCCATTTTTAGGAACGTTAATGTGTTTAGCATGAACTAACTCTGATCTAAGGCTTGTGAATTACAAACTGGGTAAACTGTTTTTATAGAACTCTTAGTTCCTTTGGTTCCTCTGTGCTGGTGAAAAATGCAAAGAATAGCTAGAAACTACAGACCGCTTGTCACACTTCAGTACAGGGAATGCACATTGTTTTTATTAAGGTTACAAACACTATCTTCTATGGTGTAAATTAATTTATTTTTGCAAGCGTTGATTAAAAAAGTAATAAAAAATCCCTGTATAGCTTGTTCACAAAAAAAAAAAAAGGAAAAACTGTAAAAGATATGGAAAAAGTGTTAGCACCAAGTTTTATTTATATTTTATTTGTTTTAACAGAGAGTGCTTATTAACTGGCATTTCCTCAGTAAGATAGTTCTATATGGGCTTTTTTCTGCCCAGGATGCCTATTGATATCATTTTATGAATGCCCAAACAGCTCAGGACCTTTCTGCCTAAGACAGCGTCTCTAACTTTATAATGTTATCCTATCTGTGATCAGAAGCCATGCATTACACCAGAGGCCCTGTCTTTTAAAGGAAGAAGAGCTGTGTGGCAGGGCATTCCTGACATGGGTCCCCATTTGGAAACTGTTCCCTGTGTTTGATCTGAAGCAATACGGTGCATGGCTCTCTTTTAGGGTGCATGGTATGGGGTATCTAGAGGGGAAACAGAGAGGTTAGATTATGGTGATTTGCTGTATCTCTTTTTGCACTGAGGTTTGCTGGCAGGGTTTGCCCCTAGATCGATCTCATTTGTTTTGGCAATCTGATCATTTGTTTTTGCAGTTCATGTAAAAGTCACTAGATGGATGCTGCTGTAGAATATATTTATAGATTTTACAAATAACAGTAAGTTTTTAATAGATATCACTAAATACTGCTGAAATCAATAGAGTTTGTTTTTTTAAGTGGGTGATTTCAAACACCTGTAGCAAATGTTTTACAAGATTTGATGACATAATTTCAGAATCATTATTGTCTTGTGTTTTCATTTTGGCTAGCATTTTTGTGTCTTTGAAATAAAGACACTGGCATATTGACATCTTTTCCCATCTCAATAGATGGAAGGATCTTGCAAGATGTGACTGACTGGAGACATCACAGAGAGTCCGTGTTCTCGAAATGCTGTGCCCATCATTATGAATTATTTCTTCGATCACATTGTTGTCTGTTGGGAACTGTTGATTCTGTCTTAACTGCTGTTTTAACTGTAAAAATAAGAATTGTGTAGGGCAACATCATTCTGCCCAGCGTCTTTCTTCCAGAAGATCTCCCGATTGCTTACAATGCAAGATACTGCTCCTTAATGGTCTGGTTTAAACATTGGTGTTGTATAGCCATGTGTGCAAAACATTAAAAAGACTACAGAAAATCTTTTATTTCCACTTCTCATATAATGTCCTTCTCAAGGTATGAGTGCTATCTTCGTATAGTTATTGTTTAGGAAGGGGATTAGGTAGTCACATTCATTTTTATGAAAAGAAAGAACTTGCGTACTGAAAAAAGCCTTTCAGCAGAAAATGTTCATTCAGTGAAGTCTGCCTGCAGGTTTTGGGTATCTGACTATGTATAGAGCTTTGTGGTTCAGGAGGCAGTGTGACCACTTTCACTCTAACTTACTCTAATGCTGTGCTTTGGCAGTGCAGGAGAAAGAGCTGATCTCTTTGGAGAAGAGTTGAAATACCTGTTCCAACAAAAAAGCAGTCCAGATGTGTAGGATTTACTTAGATTTGAACATAATTGTAATATTTTCACCTGACCCCCAGAAGTATTGGATCACCTTGATGAAATTAATCATAGTCAGATTTAAAGACTATTTCCTGCATGTTCGTCTATTAGCCACAGCTATTTTCTTCTGCTTGGCAGAATATATGTTAATTTAACCCACTCATAATGAGACATGCATAAGAACTTGTCACTCAAAGTGTAGGTCTGCAGAGGATTCTCCCTTCAGAGAACTTTGGTTGCAAGAGAGAATTCCCTTTGTGGCTGATAATAGTGATTCTTTTTAGCAGTAATGGATTGGGAAGGGGTAAAAACATGGTATTCAGGATATCCCAATACACTGCAGTACAAATTAAATGTATCAAAAATGTACGGGTTCAGGATGTATTTAAATAGGTAGTACCAAGGACATGAACACATCGGTGTGTCTTAAAGCTGAAAGCAGCATAAGAGTAGAAGAATCTTAAATAACGAGATTTCATAGAAAATTTTTGCTCCTGCATGCACCACATCATGACTTTCATTTCCCACTAATTCATCCACACATTTGGTTAAGTAACTAAAAATGTATTCTGAATATTTTTATAACAATATTTTTCTGTTTAAAAGAAAAGACACTGCCAGACACCACCATCTGTTGTGTAGACCTACAGAATATGCATCTGATGTCTGTGAGTTGCTGTCTTTTATATTTTCTTATATAATTAGAGATTTCAGCCCTTAGTGATGCCTCCTTCTCCACCTAAAGAAGACCAAGTGCAAGTTTACCCAAAGTATATTAATCATTTTCCTGCTACTCACTGATAAGAGCAGTGCTCTGTACAGTTAAAAGCTATTAAATGTGTCTATTCAGAGGATGTTTAAAATCCTCTGCTGAGCACTTGGCTAAAATCCAAAATTATTACCATAATACCTTCTGAAATGAGACAGAAAACATAACATATTACAATTGATAAGTGCATCATTTGTACTGTAGATTTGCTTTATTTTGGAAATACATTTAAATGTTTTGTTTGTCTTTTACACACCACAGACTAAATTTTTAGTATACTTTTGGCTAACAATATTATATGTTAGAAGAATGTGTATAACGCAAAGATACATTATATGTAGATCAACAGAAAATTACATTTGAAAAGGGTTAGAAGCTGCTCTATGGATCCAGTCTAATTATGGCTCTGTAACTGGACTACAATAATTGGACACAAACTAATGGAAAAGTATTTCTACATTTTCAGAAATTACTATGGATTTCAGCTATTCCAGCCTCCCTCCTTCTAGGTGCTCTCCCCTGCATCCCATGTTGGTTCCTTGCATTGGAGTAACAATTGAAGGTTATGGGAACATGTGTGTCCAAACTGGCAAATCCAAAAATTATGTTGTCTTTAAAAATTCTTGAATTTGTCCATTCACCATTTTGTCAAATCCCCTTTTTTTAAGAAAAAGACATTTTGTTCTCAGAAGTGTGACCTGTCTTTTAAACAAACACAACTTACTTTTTTAATTTGAAAATTATTTCAGTCTTCTTGTCATTAATAACAAAATGCCTTTAGTGGAAATTCCAATAATTTATTCTTTCTTTAAATCTGTCTATAAAAATTATCTTTTCAATTATTTCTATTGAAATTATTTGTATTCCTGCACCAGTGATGACATAACTAAAGAGCCCAGTCCAGGCTGGGATCTGTGTGGCTGGGGAGCAGCCTTGCTGAGAGGGATCTGGGAGTCCTGGTGAACAACAGAATGATCAGAAGTCAGCAGCGTGCCACTACAGCAGCAAAGGCAGATCGGATCCTGGGCTGCACCCACACGGACATTGCTAGCAGAGGTAGAGATATGATCATCCCACTATAGGGGCTGGGTCTTTTCACCCTGGAGAAGACACAGAATTCCTGTAATTGAAGGGTGGCTACAAAGAGGTCGGAGGTTCTCTCTTCACAAAAAGCCACATGGAGAAGACAAGGGTCAATGGGTACAAGTTGCAGCAGGGATGTTCCATCTCAATATAAGAAAGAAATTTCATATGGTGAGAACAATCAGTCACTGGAAGAACCTCCCCAGGGACATGGTAGAGTCCCCGTCACTGGAGGTTTTCAAGATGTGATTGGACAGTGTGCTGGGTGATTTCATCTAGGCTCACTTTCCCATAAAATGCTGGAGCAGATGGTCTTTCAAGTTTCCTTCCAACCTGGACTGTTCTATGATTCTATGTTCTATGAAACAGTAATTGTCTTATTTCAAATACGTAAGACAGACCAAAGCATGAGATCAAGTATACCAAGTCTGCCCTACCCAGCCAGATGCCTTAATTGCTGTGCTAGAGTTATAGGCTGTTCTCCTTTGAACTCATGACTGCTGCTTTCTGCATGCACAATAGCACAGATTCAGTAGGAAGTACCTACAAAGATTTTACTCAAAATACCTCAAACTAAGATAGCTAGAACTGCTCCCTGACCCAGAATGTGATTTCAAGGTGCGTTATACTACAAACACTGTAGGATGTGGTTCTCCTGCTTCTGAGGAGGTGTCCTCATATCTAGGTTCAATGCCCTGCTTGACAGCGAGCGCTGGTAAATACTGTCTAGAAGTGTAGCACTTCTGTTCCTACACTCGTTATCAGTTGCACACCTAGAGCTGGATTGACAACAAGCATCCAGATGCTTATTGTTGGAAAGGCTAACTCCTGCTGTTGCTTACAGGCTTAGATGCCTGCAATCAGGTTGCTTCTGTATACATGTGGGATTTTAAGCACAGTGTGACTTTTTTTGGTCCATAATGGAAGTACGAATCGTTTGCAGACAACTCCTGGTCTAGTTTTCATTTGAGAGATTGTGGCTCAAATTGAGAATTGTGTTCCTAACTCCTGGTAAATTGGGACTTTCTGCCTAGGTGACCTGAATCTCACCAAAACTTATTGTTAAGTGGTTTTCTTTCCCAGAAGACAACAAAAAAAGAGATATATTTTAACCACAGTTCTTCTTTTTGCCTACTTACCATTGTAATACTTACCAATGTTGGCACACCTGCTTTGGAATACAAGGAATTCAGGAGAATGCTTATTTGTTCAGAGAAGAATTGCTGTGTTAATGAAAAAGCTTCATGAATGTGTTGGTGATTTTAGGATTTTTAAAGCTTGTTTATATTAAAATAGTATTTTTTGGCCAAATTTGATCGGAAAATATCTTTTAAAATCATCTTACGTCTCTCATGGAAATTTCTGGAATCAAACTGAAATAATCTGCTTGGATAAGGAAGATCTGTTCAGTGCTTAATTGCCCTTGAGATTATACTTTCTGAAATTCAAAGGTTTGAGCTAATGATGTTCCTTTACTTAAGCATTCTTTCTTTTGCCCAAGTCTAAAATTACTACTGAAATTAGGATCGAAAGGCCTAAATGTAGTTGGCAAAAGAAGATATTTGTAAAATACACGATCAGTATTGACTCTAGCTAAAAAGTCATATTTTATTTCCCTATTGGTTACATTTTGACCTTTGTTAAGCTGTCATATAAATTACATTTGTCTTTATAATACCACTGCTAACCACAGTGCAGATTTTGTGGTTGGATAATTGTGTTATATATTGTTCTACATCTGAATTAACTCTCACCTCGGGAAAGATAAAACTTGCAATATCCAAGTTTAGTTAAATTCTCGTTCTTCATTTCAAAGTTCTGACTACATAAAAGCAAATAAGCTGTTTCTGAATGAACGTGGAACATCCTACTGGTATTTTAAGTAGCTTTCTTTGGTCTGCCTGCAGACTTACGTGTAATAGATCTTTTGATTAAGATTGACACCTATAGTAAAAAAGACTTGAGTTGAAAGCTTGAATGGTGATTATTGCTAACTTATCTTCTAGGAAGATCTTCTACTCAAGGGTTACAGAAATAAGAAATTGCACAATGGCCAGATGTCACATTAGCATATGCAAATCCATCCTACTCATGCAAAGCTATTCACCGTGAGTGTGACTAGCTACAGCAGACTTGCTAAGACTGTCAAAAACAACCACTGTTGATGGTGTTGGAACAGGAGTAAACGGTTAAAAGGAAAACAGCCACAAGAAATCCCAGGTCTATAATAGCACTCGAGAAAAAAAATCGATATGTAGCTTCAGGGTGCCAATCCCATGAACTAAGTGATGTTTATAAGGACCAGTATAATAAAGGATACAAATAGGGCAGGTGGCAGGTCAGTTTGGCTGTGTGACCTGGATTTAGCTGGCAGCCCCTTGGAGCTGCTACATCACTTTCTTCTGTGTAGCACTTCAAGTCATGATCTTTTATGCTCCCTGTGTAATCAGAAGTGGCTTCCTGATGATAATATTAACAGTAGCTTTGCACCACTGCCCTATATCTCTGATTTTTCACAGCTTACAGTATGGTGGAAGGGAGATGCAATTCAGTCCTGTCTCCTGCCAGCCTTTCTGCTTGGCCACTCCACTGAAGATGGTCAAGCTGTGTAAGCTCTCCATGACCTCTTCCTGCAACTTTCTTCTTTGGAAAAGAAAACCTCTGTCCTTTTGTTGCCTGTCTATGATTTTCCAGCCTCTCCTATAAGAAGGGTGGCAGGCAGTCACTGCAATCTGTATTTTGGGTGTTTACAATTAGATGGAGAAACTAAGATTTCACAGCCAAATAATTAAATACCATGTTAATGAATTCTGTTAGTCATATTACACTGAATCATATTAAAGTGCTTAACCATGTGCTTGAAGGAAAGAAATATTTAAAGTGAGTTCTGAAAATATTCAGAATACTAATTAAGTTGCTTAGAAATCCTACTTTAGTTTAGTTTGATGATATTAAGAAGCAATGCTAATGTTAAATCCTATCCTATTTGTCAGTTATGGGGAAATTTCCAAAGTGGGAGCTCCGAAGATGTATCCACAAGGCTCTGCTGAACTCAGGGTGTGATGGCAGTGAATCTCATGTGCATCCATGGGGTCTTCAGGGAAACTTGTGTCTGGCTCATCTAGTCAAATACCCAAAAGGAATCTAACCCACACATTTCACTGCAGGGTTGGCCAGGTTTCTGCAGCTGCCCTCTCTGACACTGGAACATTCTTGTAATAGGGGAAACCCTGTCTTTAATGACAGCATCTGTGGAGAAGGACAAACCAGCTGTTTTGAGGGCCTGTAGATAATGTTTAAGAAATAAGAATATTCATGTGTAATCCCTCAGGTGTTTTTACTATGGCATTTCCTTGTGGTTTTTGGTTTTGAGTTTTTGTTTGGGTTTGGGTTTTTTTACTTTTATTTCTGTCAGAATTGTACACTTAAAGTGATTAGAGAATCATAGCTTCTTTTTGTGGAAAACCTTCTTTTATTTCAATGACAGACTAACACTTTTATCCCCTGCTCCCCTATCCCTGCCAGTGGTGCAATAAAAAGGGTACAATAACATGTAACACAATTAAGAAACTGGTCCTTGATTATATTTTTCTATTCTGTCTCTCTTTTCTTCACTCATGGTACAAACGGGACAAGGATCTTATGTACAGCAGGCCTGATCTTGTAAAAAGGTGTGCATGGCAAATGCATAGGAACAGAGTCTTACAGACAGAACACAGGAGGTCATGAAATTCTGTATTGGTACACATGAACTGAGATGTTCTGTGTAAGAAATGTATTTCATACTGGGTTAAAGGAAGTAGTATTTAAACAGAAGCTGAAACAAAGGAAATACATACTTACTATTGTTAGACTATTATACCTGATCTTTTTAAAATGTCAGTAATGATATTTTCTTGTGATAAAGTGCTGTACTGACCTGAAGAGTCTTTGGATCCTTGCCTCTTATACCTTAGGGTAACTTTTCACACATCAGAGGTTTCCAACAAGAAAAAAAAAAAGTAGAAAAATTGCTGAAAGGATTCATTTTATTTGTCCAACAGAAGGGGAAGTGCCTTGAGCTCTGTTGTGTTTATCCAAAGTTTGTACAAAGTACTTGCGCTTTTATTGTTTATTTTGTAACAAGAAAAATAGACAAGATACAGCTCTTTTTCAAGAATCCCAGACAGATAAAAATGCAAAGATTATCACAAATGCTCCATCCTATGAAACAGGGAATGTCTAAAGAAAAGGTGAGAACTGAATCAGTCTGAGTACCAAATCTTTTCAGCTCCACCAAGCCATTTTTTAGTATGGACTAAAGTACTATGGCTTTGTCACAGGGATTAGCTTTCAATCTCTGCAACTGGTTATTTTTATTTTATAGTATTTTGGATAAGTATATTATCCCTTCTTGAAAATTAAGTCTTATCAGTTACGAAATTTGCTCTGATGGCTGATCAGGTGTCGAGATGAGGATTTTTAGGGTAAGACGAGTGATCATATAGCTGTGAAATAGAAATCCAGTAATTTGTATTATGTGGCTGCTATGCAGGAAGAATAGTCTCTCACAACAGCTAATGGTCTATGTGAATGTATAGCTTTTATAGCTTAGCCCACATATTTTACATGTAGTTGGAGTTAGTTGGAAAACCAGGTATTTTTCAGCAAATAATGCCCTTCATGGGTTTCGGAATTTTTTTTTAATATTAGGTCCCTTTAGGAGTTTTAGATGATGTTTTCTAATAACTGTGATTGAACCTTCTCTGACATTACCACATAAGATGAAAATATTTGTCCTTTTTGGAATGGCTGCTACAGTATTTAGAAATGGATAAATTACTTCTGCCTCTTAAACAAAAGAAAAAAAAATCCACAGTAGCAAGAGTACCTGTAAATTTTATGTCTGTCTGGTAGCTGTAGAACTTCTGTTTTATTAGAATACAAATATTACTTTGAAGATTTCATTATTAATATACTATTACAGTCAATGCAACCAGAGTATTTCATATAGATGAAAATTCCATGAAATAGAGAGCGCTTGAGAGCTGATAGCCAGAGGAAGTTATGTGGTTGTGATTTATATAAGGCTTTTTATAAGGGTGTACCAAATTGGTCAGAGAAACTGGACTGCCAAGGTGTTATGGAGCTCTATATCCATGATACAGCATGAAACAGGTGGTAGAAGAGAGGAACTGAAGAGTAATTACATCTCATGTTTGTTTAGGAGAAATCCTCTGTGCTAAAATAGAGGTCCTCTTCTCCCCTTCCTCTTCCTCCTTCAAGTGTGTGTAACGATGCCGGTAAGGATATGTTTGATGGATGTCAAACTGTGCTCTACCTGCTCCAAATTTGTGATGTAGCTGCAAAAAAAAAAAAAAAAAAAAGTGTTTGCCATTCTTAATCAAGTCTGGGATTACTTTACTCCAATTATTTATCTCTAGATGTATATCCAGCAATCCCAAATTACAAAGATATGAGAAATATTTAACCCATTAGATAAATAATTTGTAATAGTTAGAACAGTTTATACCCAGAAGTGTGATTTTAATAGCCCTTTAAAATTCTGGTTAGCCCTAGCCACGGTGTCTCTAGATAGGCTTGTTGCCCATGTAAATGTGTAATCTCTTTTTGAGTCATGGTGTGAGCCTACTAACACAACAGTGAACTGTGCTGTAATGCTGTGCCTCATTTATTATTTTTTGTCTTGCACAGAGGTTTCTTATCAGTACCTCAGCTATTGTGTAAATTGTCCACTTAACAGGGTGTGTACTTGGCCTGTCTGGAAGAATCTTAATTTGTCCATTTGTGTATATAAAAGTTTTTGTTTCCAGAAAAGACCTAAACCAACTACTTCAAAAAGTAAATGTGACAACATATTTTAAACGTTTGTTCTCAAAAAACTGGTGTTTGTTGCAACGTATTTTCCACTTTGCAAAACTTGTCATAGTCTTGTGTCTGTAATCAAGGTAAGAAAATATAAAACTAAACTTTGATTCATTAATTTCCTGCAACTATTCTATCTTCCTTACAGGGACAAGTGCTAGTATTTTGCAAAAGCTTTATCTACGTTCCCAAAATGATCCTTCTTTTTTATGAAGCATACCTACATTTTTTCATTCATGCCACTCCTCCCTTTTTTTCAAAATTCTTTGATACCTGTCCTCCATAAGAAGGAAGGCTTGACTGATGAAATAAGGGCATGCAATTTCTTTTCTAAAGGTGTAGTGTTGTATAGTAAAAATATTCAAGCCTATCTGACCAGCCCATCTGAATTTTAAAAATCTTATCATATGATAATTTCGCTAGAGATCAAGCAAGAATTAAGAAAGTGTTGCTACACGCACACATGCACACACTGAGAGAAACAGAAAGAGAGGAGAGAAATGGGAGGGGAGAGAGAAAGGAAGCAAGGAAGGAAGGAAAACATCTTGCCGATTTTTAGTTGCTCTTCCCTAAGGGAATACCTTGTATTAATACAGATGTATTAATAGAGAAATTGTAAAGAATTTTATAATCAATACTTAATACTAAGCATTGAGGATGAAATGAGAAAATTACTTTTATTCACTGTGGGAAATTGAAGCATGTAAAGTGCACCTCAGTTTTTATGAAATAGCTGCTGATTCAGCAGAATTTCTATTTCAGAGATGTGCATTTGCAAATGACATTTCCTTTCGTTCAAAATTTGTGTTCAGGGTTTTTGAAAATTAGTCTTCACAGTCTTGACATTTGTTAGAATTGGTAGATAATTCTTGTTTTCCAGGCTCCTTCACTGTAATTCCAGCACTAATTTTTGAAATGTTCTTTATTTGTAAATATCCACCATCGATGAAAAGCAATATTTTGGCAGTTCCAAAACAAAGAAATATTTTTTCAAGTTATGTACTTCTTCAAATAAGCTCTTAAAATTTCTGCTGATTATGGTATAAATTTTTAATACTATAGTAAAAATGATTAACAGCAATCAAAATTGTTCAAAATTTTCAATACCAGAACTCATATTTGGCAGAACTAATGTTTTTCTTATTTTTTTAAATTCAGATTATGGATTTTTAAAGTCTTAAATATTTTCCTGTCCAGCTGCATGTTTCAGCTTCCTCATATCTCCTGGTCCTGATTTTCTACAGCTGCCATATGAAGTTACTGGCAGGAACATATCCCTGAAAATATCTCCAAAGATAGGTAAAAAATTGGATTTTTTTTATTTTAATATTTAACATATTATTTGAAAATATGATTGATTTTGTGTACCAGCACATTGTTGACATCTCTTATTATTTATACACAGCTAGAAAACTAGTTTTCCTTTATTCTTTTATTACGTCGAAGGCCACTTAGTAAGAAATGCTAAATACTTTTTTTGCTTTCTGGTTTTATTTTGAGGAGTTCTGTGGTTTTGATTTTTTAGCAGTATCTTTAAATTAGGACACATGTTCTACCATATCATATATATAACACCCTTCTACACCAAGTGAGTTTGGTTGGTATGATATTTTTCCATCAACCAGCTGAAATAATATAATCATTTAAATTTTTAAAAAACTGTCTTAGGGCATATGAAAAAGCATTCGAAGGACATTTGCATGGGAACTTTTCAAATTGTCTTTTTGATATTATTTATGAAGTAATAATTCATTTCCATTTATGGTTTGACTGAAATTTGTCACTTTCATTTTAAACTTATTTTGTCATCCCTTGGAAAATGATGGGCTGAATCCACAGGAAGGGACACCTAGTGAACTGGGCTCTAAATGTGGATTTAGACACTTTTGTCCCTAACTAATGTACTGTCTCTAACTTTCCTTAGCAATCACCTTACCATGAAAGGAAGGGAGTTTTGTCCCAGGGAGCCTAAGCAGAGACTTTTGTGTACCCATATACAGGACCAGACGGGTGCTAAGCTCCTTTCTTACAATTATAAGGTTGAATTTCCTTAACTACATCATTTTCAGGATGTTAATTTGAGAGGCGATCAAAGACTATGCCTTCTAGATGACTCATTATACAAAAGTGGAGGAGAAGGTAACCTCACCTTCTTAATTTTTACCCACTAGTTCCAGGATGCTCCTGCATGAGGGAATTTGAGTGACAGCATTAAAGAGAACAGCTTGTAAAGAAAGGATCACTCTTTGCGGACCCTTTCTGTATGCCCTATAGCTGGTCAGTCAGGGAGTCTTCTGAGAGGACAACGGGAGAGAAAGTGCCTTTACACAAGGGTTTGGGTACAGGTCTCCTGTGCACCCAGGTACTCTGATCATTGAGGAACAGGCAGAGCTGATGTAGGGCAAAGCGGTCTTCCTCTACTTTTTAGGGAGGGGTTATCATCTCCAGCGCTGAGATACAGATATGTAGATATGTAGTGGAATATCTACAAGATTTCAAGATCCTCCATGCCATGACTCTACTCCTGGATGGGGCTTACCTGCATTGTTCAGCATTTCCACCCCTCTCTACCTGGGGGGGGCAACTCTTTGTATGTGATCCCTGGGATTACTTTTAACGTGCTAATCCATTCCTATGTGTATGCCATTGCTTTAACACCCATTCAGTTTTGCCCATACAGCAGTTTTCAGCTTGCAGTGTATTGTTAACTCCCCCATCATGCTAGTTGCTGGTTTACAACATCTTTGCATGTTTTCAGTGGCATCCTAGACAGACCCCGGAGTTGTGGTCATGTGCAAGTGAATTCAATGCTCGCTGAAGTAGCTGTTTGCCCACACTGGAAACTTTTTCTGTAGCAAAGCCATGCTCCTAAATGGATGCTTTTAAAAAGTCGCTCACCATGTGGTGAGTATTTTTGTGGTAGTAGTTGTTAAGAGAATTATATGTCTAAACTACTGAGAAATTTCAAAGGTTAAGGGTATTTTCTTGATTTCTTGCAAAGAACTTGACTTGAGAAGTACAGCTTCAAAATTTCTCAGTGGCTCAAACCTGAAGGTGGTAATAGCAGAGGGTTCAGTTTAATGGAAAGAAGCAGTTGTGGTCTGGAGAGTTACATGAATGTTCCTTTAAGATATTGGTTGGATTTGACTGTCTTAATTAGGGTCTTTTCTAAAAAACTAAAACAGCAAGCCTTGTTTGTATTTTTACTCATGTTCTAAATAGTTTCAAGCAAAAAACCTGTTATAGATACCTGAACAACACTGGCTGTTCCTGCCAGTAAGTGTCAAGGACAGTTTCTGCCTTGAAGTACTGTAACTGGTAACTCAAAGTAGGTTATATTTTCTTACAGCACTGGTTAAATTAAACACAGTGGTCCAATGGGAGTTATGTTTGCTCAAAACAGGTATGTGGTAGCTAAAGCAAATCCTTTTAAGGCATATTTGGCCTTTTTTCCCTCTCTATTTTCTTTTCTCTTCCCCAGTCCATCGTACGCCAACTCCCCTGCACACATTTATTCCATGTCACTCCATATACCAGTACAACAGCTTCCCATAGGTGGTATGATTATTCTTCTACTCAGATTGGTTTTGCCTTTTCCCTTGTACCTGATTGTCTACTTAGGGTGAGTCAGTTGCTTACTGTGGTGAAGTTGATAGCTCGGTGGCTGCAGAAAGTCAAACCTGCTATTCATTGCATATAAAAAAAACCCAAACTCATTGAATGTCATTGCTTTCTGTGGAAACCCTATAATTCCTGGGACTCATTTTGGCAGCAGTGTCCTGTCCCTTCCTCCACGTGCCCACTTCTTTTCTGATGGTCAGACAGGTAGAACACGCTTCTCAAGCACTACAGAAAAGCAACACTTGTTTTTGCAGTCATATGGTCAGGGACTATGGTAGTACTGTGGACTCTTACTGATGCAATGTAATGAAATATCGGAACATGCTTGATTCAACAGCTGAATAGATTTTTGGGCAGTTTCAAGTGCTAGCTATCTGTAATGTTGCTGCCAATAGCAAGGACAAGTCTAATTCCATTTCAATTAGAGAGAAATTAAGAGTTATCCTCGGTTTGTGCTTTAAGTTCATTTTGAGAATGAGGCCTGAAAAATTCAAAGGGAAGATACTGCATGATGTCATTGCATAAAATTCAGCAGAAAATACAAGGGTTCAGTTAACCGATCCAACAAAGCAGGCACAGAAATGGTGGTTTCATAGAAGGACTTCTTCTTAATGCTTGTTGTTCCATCATGTATCCCTCTCTAGTGCTTCAGAAAAATGTGTGAAAATGCATTCAGTACTGCAAAAAAACGTTACTTGAATATTAACTCTGCTATTAATAAGGTCTCACAGATATGTCTCTTGATTTTTTGTGTATTAATTTAGCTTTTCATTAGAGGAGACTGTTCTGTTGAACAAAGGTGCTTTGCTGTGTGAAATGAAGTTATTAAGGAATATTCTTTAATCAACTGAGATGCACAAAAAAGATCATCATTATCAATAAGGAGGATGTTACCTTACAACATTTATGACACGTTTTCTGATGTCCAGTAGGAAACATACCTTAGATCTGTGCTGCTGTTATGGTGGTATTTAGTGGATTATGCTTTTTTGTAAAGTAAGCAAGTTTTTAATTCACTGCATATGTCATTTAAGAATACATTTCCTACAAGCAATAAAGTGCTTAAAATGGTACAAATTGGTAGAATCTGCTTAGGTTCAGCAACATTTTTAGGTGAATAAATAAGTGAAATCAGTTATATAGAGATAAAACAAGCAAATGACTTTTTTTTTCTAAACTATTCAAATCAGACAGCAAGAAGGAAGTAACACAAATTATTCATGTGCAATTTCTATTTACCTATATTGCTACCTGGTAGTAGCAATTCTCTTTGACTTTAGAAGCTTTCAAAGCTTATATGCTAAAAAGTCTCTATATGGGGAACTTAGGGAATGCCCAATGAACAAATGCCTCGTAAGCATATGTATCTCTTCCAAATAGTGAATGGAGCTGCTAGAACAAGATGAGGCACATTCTTATACTCAAAAATAAAATGGGTCTGGATGTGCAGCCAAATTCCATTGTAAACCTATTATCTGCAATGTGCATGGTGCTTGGCTTTTCATGAATTGTTTACAAAGATAGACTAGGTAACTGCATACACAAACTTGAAGTTACTTGTACAATTGCTTTTAATACTTACATGGTGCTGTTTTGTTGGTATTACATGCACATATGTGCTCTTTATATTTGCTACCTAAGGGGCCAGACTCTGCCACCTTGTGCAAGTTGAAAGACAAGAACTATTTGCAGTGTGAGCTGCTAATTGTTTATTTTGTTAACTTTGCTGGAAATATGAGTGACAGAATCTGAAAGAAGGTTCTGATTCAGGAAAAAATTTGCATATATTTCATTTTAAGCATGTGTTAAATCCTATTTGCTTTAATTAGAATATCTACACACTAAAAATAAAGTGTATGTTTAAGTTGCTTGTTAAATCGGGTCCTACATAACAGTTTCTCCATTTATTTTGCAAGTCGCATCAATCTTTATTGTTCAGTACCAGTTCTTTGATACTCTACTAGCTATTCTATAATTCAAAAACTTATCTTGTTTAGAATATAATGTAACACATGTTAGAGATTATTTTGTTTATAAAGCTACTGTACACTATCATTTAAAAAGTAGATAAATTAAATTTCTCTTATCCCACAATCTACTGGAGGAATCTCTAGATGATGACAATGCAGTAATATCTGCATTCTAAAACCCAGCAATATCTGTATTCTAAAAATTGTTTCTTTTTTTTTTTTCCCCTGAAAGAATTTTATTCAAAAGTGTTTGTTTGCTATTGTGCTCAGGGGTGTGGCTGATTTTTTTTGGCTCTGCTTCTCATAACCTCCTCTGCCCAGAACAAACACTCTAATGAGAGCAATGGCATGACATTGTCTGTGTTTTCCGTGCACTTGGCAGAGGTTTTTTCATTTTGTACATTATTGGCTGTGCTGTGAGATAGCACAACAGAGCCCTTTGTTAGGCTCTCAGCTGAGTTGTTTATACGTAGTGACTCTGCTAAGTACTGCTTCCTCCGCTGGTGTTCCTCCACTAAGTACTCTGCCCCAAAAATGAGGGAAATATTGATGCTATTCATCCCTGGGTGTGTTGCAGCTGAAGGTGTAACAAAGCTCACATTACATGCTATTTGCAGTCAAAATGAAAGATACAGCACACAGTTTTCTAAATAATGGAGACATAATTTTATTTTCCTTTCAGTGAAAAGTAGCACCTCCCAGGGAATTCCTGAGGAAGCTCGATGGCCTTGCAGTTGCTGCTGAAAGGAAAAGGATGAAGTGTGTGCTTGAATCATGGATTACGAAAGCCTATTGTTAAACCTGTCCACCACCAGCCAACCAAGACTTTCTCGAACCGTCCATATTTTCTGTGCTGTTAAGCAGCGTGTGGAGTTCATGTGCCATTCTTCATTCGTAAATCTCTGCTCCAGCTCATCCAGCTGTAGCGTGAAGGGATCCTTTTCTGCCTTCAGATGTTTCCATATGCTTTATGGTACTGCTGTATTTTAGCAGCTTACCAAGAAGCATGCTTGAGAATCAATACCGAAAAAAGAAGAAGAATCAAAAAAAGAAGCTGAAATGAGAAAGTTAATGATTGCAGCCAATTCTTCTACTTGCACTCATTTAAGGACACATGTTGATTATAATTTTCTTTTACATTGTTGCTATTTACAGCATTGCTATTCTACATCTGACACAAATCTTTCAAAGAAGCATAGTGTAGCTATGCTGCTGGGGACAAACCTTATTTTCTTTAATAGTTTTAGATATCCACAATATCCTAGTTTCTTCAGGCTGTCTCACAATTAAGGAAACAAACATCTGTTTGGCAATGAGGCTGAATTCAGCTACTTGCTGAATTACCATCTCACACTTTCCACACATCTTTATTAGAAATAAACTGAGTGATGAGACTTGTGAAAATAGTGTATCAAATGACTGGCTGATCTCCCCTTTCCTCAGACTCCTCCTTATGATGCATGTTGCTGCTTCAGGAGATCTAAAGCATGTCCCAAAACCAGGCATGGGGACAGAGAGTTGGAATTTTGAATGCAGTTTTTGGATAAGCACAGGACAGAATTAGGGTAAATTTGGACCCATGCAGATGTGATGCGTGTGACAGGATGACATTTAAGAGAGTTGGTCATGTGAATTGCTTTAACTAGACCTACCTGGAGATCCTATCTCAGTCAGTACACAGAATGCTTCCAAAGTGTTTGGGTAAATTATTTTCAGACAAAGTCTAAATAATCTATACTTGATATAGCAGAAGGGCATTTGAGGTAATTGGTAAAAAAAAAAAAAAAAGTTTCTTAACAAACTGAAAGTACATTTAACTTTATATTTAACAACATGTGTTTTTCTAGTACATTCCCCTTTTAGATTGACCTTTTCCCTTCTGTTAATTTCTTGCTGCTAGGCGTATACATTTTAATAATGTATTTCCATTCGTTGACTATGAGGCACTAAATAAGTACAAAAGAGTTAATATATCTGTAGTCTAATTAAGCTTTTTCCTAGCTCTGCACGCTTAGACAATAGTTTTCTTAAAATAAGATTGCTTGCCGTTTGAGTTTATTCAAAATCCCTGTCCTTGGCATTTAGAAATGAACATTATGCTGTCATAAAACTCAGGATAAAAATCTATTGCTGTAGCTGAAGAGGCGATATCTATGTGCATCCTAGGTAGCGGTAAAGACAATGGTGGATATTTTACATAGTGAGACAGTGTGCAACAGGTGATTGTATTCGTTCATCAAAAGTTTACTGTAAGCATTAACCGGTGGAACACAAGAACCTGTGGAGCGGACAAAGATTAATTATACCTGTGCTCATACAGTAATGTTTGTGTTCCAAACAAATTATATTTGCTTCTGTTTAAACGATGCATAAATCTGATACGTGCAGATGAACGTGTGTTCAGGATGAGTGAGCACACTTGTTTGAATGTCATATTTATCCCTGTATTTTGTCAGAAAATTAACTTCTTTGGAGTTTGCGCTTGAGCTGAGCATATGGTTGTTGATCTCTGGAGATGACAGCCTATCTGAGCAATAGCTCCTTATGGCTCGAGCTCTCCTCTGCTGGCAGATGCTTTGGGCTTTTCTACAATTAAGTGGAGATCATCACTGTTTTCTTTGAGCACTGCTGTGCCTTGTACTCTGAAGTGTTTTGTTAATCACTGTCTGCCTTCGACAGAAGCTGCCAAAGCTCTCATTAAGTTTGAATTTTGAGATGTCATGCTCGAATGATGGAATTTCATCCCTTTTCTGCATGAATGGAATTGGCTATGGAAAGGTGCCAACAAAAAATCATGACACTGAAGTATATTTGCTTTGTGTTTCACTGCTGAAACAAAAGAGAGGGGGGAGGGGAAAAGAAAACTTTCTTGCTGTTTGCCTCAAATCCAGAGCAAAGACTGGCTTGTGTGGTTTCCAGGAAGATAATAATTGTAAGGTCTTCACCTTATCGTCTGTAGGGCTTATGTCGTTACTTTCTATGAACAATCTGTCACTGTCTTGTTCGCACTGTGAACTTTAAACCACCTTCCCAAAAATCTTTTGATGAATGCCACTTACTGTGGCACTGGCAAGTGTAGTTAAAGATGCTCAGTGAGAATAAAAAAATAAATTAATTAATTTAAAAAATCAACATTTAGTTTGAGGCAGGAGTTCCAGTGATGGCATTATGATGAACTAGAATAGGAGCACAAACTAATGTTACTTTTGCCCTTCAAGAAGAATTGCTTGCACATGTGCAAGCAGAAAACAAAATGCATCTGTTGGCTGTTTAATGATTTGCAGCAGGAAACTAAGTGTTGTGGGAAATACGGTATGAAAAGACATTGCCCATTTCTCTTGGTGGTTTTAAATGTTTCGGTTGTATTAATAAAAGTAAGCTTGGAAGAAAAAGTTGGACTGATTAGCTGCAATGCCTAATAATTTCTGTCATATTCTATATAGCAACTTACGAAGGCAAAATGCATAGGCTCCACATAAAGAAAATGCTTTCCACTGTTGAACTGATGTTTTTTTTCCTGTTAACATCAAAATTTACAAATGTGTTGTTCAACCCATGAATATATTGTCACTTGTATGTTCTCACTTTGTTCCTGTTGTGGCTTTCTATGAAATTCTGAAGGTATGAATACCTGCTGGTTGTGGAGAACAAAAGGATTCCCAGTGGGTAACATGTACTCTCAAAAACCTGAACCCAGAACTATTAGGAACAAAAGCCAAGGTTATCCATGCTTTTCTGAAGAGCAGGATCTTAACGGAGTGCAGCATCTGTTTGTTTCTGCTACTATAAAACACAAAGCTCCAATCATAGATTCCTACAGGATGGTAGTTACTTTAACGAAAAAAAAATTACAAAATAATTGATCTTGTACAGAAAAGACCTGCCTGTATACATGACTTGGTCAGGTAACAACATATTTTGTATTTCATGTCAGACTTTGAATGTAAAAGGCAACACCTTCCCACTTAAACTTGACATTTTTGAGGTTTTCATGCTTTTGTAGAATGTGCTCAAAACCCACATTTACACATATATGATTTCTACTTTGTAATGTTTTGCCTGGATACATACCTTCATCTTATTTCTTGATTCTTCTCGTACACCTACTAATTTAGCAAAGTAACTGGTACCTAATAGATATGAATCACAGAATGGTTGGAGCTGGCAGGGACCCCTGCAGACCCTCGAGTCTAACCATCCTGCTCAAAGTAGGATCAACTACAGCAGGTTGCCCAGGACCATATCCACTCAGGTTTTGATTAGGTCTAAGCCTGGAGATTCCACAACTTCTCTGGGCGACTTGGCTCAATGTTTGACCACCCTTACAGTAGAAAAAGATTTTTCTTATCTTCAGATGGAATTTTCTGTGTTTCAGTTTGTGCCCATTGCCCCTTGCCCTGTCACTGGGCATCACTGGCTCTGACTCATGTCTTCTGTACTTCACAACGTATCTGTGAACACAGACAAGATCTCCCTGAGCCTTCTGTTCTCTAGGCTGAACAGTTCTAGCTCTCTCGGTGTCTCCTTGTATGAAAGATGCTCTGGTGCCTTAGTCATCTTTATGGCCTTTTTCTTGATTTTCTCCAGTATATCCATGTCTTTCTAGTATTTGAAAGCCCAGAACTGGACAAAGCACTCCAGGTGTGTCTCACCAGTGCTGAGCAGAGGGGAAGAATCACCTGCCTTGACCTGTTGGTGACTTTCTGCCCAACTCGGCACAGGAGGCTGTTGGCCTTTGCTGTGAGGGCTCATTGCTGGCTCACAACCAATGTGTTGTCTATACCAACCCCCAGGTCCTTCTCTGCCAAGCTGCTTTCCAGCTGGTCAGAACCCAGCCTGTACCAGTGCCTGGTGTTATCCCTCCCCACATGCAGGACTTTACATTTCATAGAATCACAGAATCATAGAATCATAGAATGGTTTGGGTTGGAAGGGATCTTAAATATCATGTAGTTCCAACCTCCCTGCCATGGGCAGGGGCACCTTCCACTAGACCAGGTTGCTCAAAGCCCCATCCAACCTGATGTTGAACACTTCCAGGGATGGCATATCCACAACTTCTCTGGGCAACCTGTTCCAGTGCCTCACCATCCTCACAGTAAAGAACTTCTTCCTTACATCTACTCTAAATCTACCCTCTTTCTGTTTAAAGCCATTGCCCCTTGTCCTATCCTGAGATGTCCTTGTAAAAAATCCCTCTCCAGCTTTTTTGTAGGCCCCCTTTAAGCATTGAAAAGCTGCAGTAAGGTCTCCCCAGAGCCTTCTCTTCTGCAGGCTGAGCAACCCCAACTCTCTCAGCCTGTCTTCACAGGAGAGGTGCTCCAGCCCCCTGATCATCTTTGTGGCCCTCCTCTGGACTTGCTCCAACAGGTCCCTGTCCTTCTTATGTTGGGGGCCCCAGAGCTGGACACAGTACTGCAGGTGGGGTCTCACCAGAGGGGAGTAGAGGGGGAGAATCCCCTCCCTTGACCTGCTGGTCACACTGCTTTTGATGCAGCACTGGATACGTTAGTTTTCTGCGCTGCAAACAGACACTGCTGTGTCATGTTGAGCTTCTCATCAACCAACACCCCCAAGTCCTTCTCCTCAGGGCTGCTGTCAATCCACTCATTGCCCAGCCTGTATTTGTGCTTTTATTAAAATTTGTGTCTCTATGAAAATTAAAAAGCTGTACTTTGTGGTTCTGATCACAACACTTTAAGCTCATCAGTTCAGCCAGCTTTCAGTCCACCTCACTTACCATTTATCTAGCCTATACTTACTTCATCAGTTTGCCTATGAAGATGCTATAAGAGACAAGTTGAAAACTTTGCTAAAGTCAAAGTAGGCAACATCCTCTGCTCTTCACACATCCACCAAATCAGTCATTTCCTTGAGGAAGTCTATCAGCTTAGCCAAGCATGATTTCTCCTGTATCAGTGTCGACTACTCCCAGTTACCTTCACATCCTTAATATATTTGAAAATGACCTACAGGAGAGTTTGGTTCCTCACCTTTCTTGGAGTCAAGATGAGGCTGACTAGCCTTTAGCTCCCTTAATCCTCCTTCTTGCCATATTTGAAGATAGGGTTGACTTTTACTTTCTTTCTCAGGAAGGAACTTTTGCCAATTGCCTTGACCCTTCAGAGATGATTAAGAGTGGCCTGACAATGACATCACGCAGCTTTCTCAGTGCTTGTGGGGGCTGAAAGAGTGAAAGTAACAACTTTCTGGATTATATGAGGAAAACAGAGAAAAAATTCAGCACATTCACATGGCTGCCTATATTGAGTTGCAGAATATAATTAGGCATGAGTGTATTGCTTTTGGAGAAAGTAGGCTTTCGAAAACTGCAAAGTTTTTAATGAAGATTGTCCTTTCATTAAATTAAAGTTTGAGATTCTGACCCTAAGCACTTGGTGCTGCAGGAATCCTCAAAAAATAACCTTGTTGATATGAAATTCTGCACTGAGGTATGTAAAGGTCATCTTTGGTGATCTCTTCAGATATATTTGGTAATTATGAAGAAAAGACATTTATACAAGAAAAAGCTGTTCACTTAAAATGGCCTTGTTTAATTGTGTAAGCTCATTAATGCATCCTTGTCATCTCAAAATACTTTGGCTTAGAAAGTCTACAATTATTTTATGTAACTTTTTTTTAGATAAAGTATATTAGATTTGTTTCTAAATGTTTGGCAGATACAGAGATTGAAATTTTCATCCTTTTTTATGGAAATCTAAGAGGTACCTAAAATTCAGAGACTCACCATTGGTAGTTTGAGATGTGGAAATATCAGCCTTTTTCTTGTTGCTGTTTCTAGTTTGTACCCCAGAAGATCTTGGGAGAAAATATGTGAGGTTACAAGAAGCTTCCCCCAAATTTTGCTTCTCCCTTGAGAAAGCTGGTCAGATTTCTGCCTCACAGGAATGATACATTGATTGCAGCTAACAAGCTCTCTAGGATAAATTTTATGTAAATAAATAGTGTCTGATTCCATGCCTACATTTTAGTCTTACTATGAATGATGGCAGGATGAGATTATGTTTAGATTCTTTATGCTCATATTTCCCTAACTTTGTGTTTTCTTGCTCTCTGGAGAGTTGCTGGCTTTCTCACTTGCTTTCATATTACTGTGTTTGTATAAGTCATTTCTGCATCAGTATATTCTATAAGTATATGGTGACAGCTCTTCAATCCAGTTTACCAATGGTTTCGACCCATATGTTATATGTGTTAGTGAAAAAGGGAAGTATCACCAACTTTTGGTCTACTCGGGTTTAAACTGCTTTAGAATTAGTATAGCTTAAGTGTGTACACTTTGAAAAATGGAGCTGTTTTGACTTTTCTAATAATGGTAATAAAGTTGGTGTAATGCTATTGCTGAGAGAATATTTTTATTATGTAAGACTAAAACTACAAGTTTAGGATTCAGCATTCTTCCTATTTTTGAGAGTCAAATGATATCATGTTAAATACAGGGCTGCATCTTGCATTGCAAGAGAGCTCGGCTCAGTTTTAATTGGAAATAGCAGAGAAACAAGTCCCTTGAAGAAAAGGTGCTGTTAGGTAGAGAGAAATGGACAAACTGTTGTGAAGGCAATGGAAGTTTCAGATATTGCAGGAATCTTGTGAGAGCTATTGCTGAATCAACAATAGTAGAAGTAATATGACTTAGGAGACGTCTGGAGCAAGAAGAATGCAGTTGTTCGGTTAATTGATATTATTAAAGCCCTATGTGAAAAAATAACTATCCTAAAGCCCTTGAAATTTTCCAGCTTGTACAAACTGAATTCCATAAATATCAAGAGCATAATGAATCCTGTTGAGTTCAGTGAGATTCTGTTTATTGACATCTGTGAAAGTTGGATTTGGCCCACACAAAATAAAACTAATCCTTAAAAGATCTAGGTAGCTGCAGCCCCCAGCAGGTCTAAGCTTTGTTTCTTTATTTGTCTATTAAAAATAAATATGGATATCTGTATTTAAAGTTCTCTGTTGTAGAAAAAAAGTATGTAATGGCACACACAGAAATTTTATCACCTATCATTTTGAAGTGTTCTGGGTTTCTGATTGATTGTCACCCTCTGCATAAGAAATCAAGAATCTAGTTCCTAGTAAATGGATCAAGATGTACAAACCCTGTCTGAGTATAGACTAGATTTCTTCACCCTTGCAGAGTTTTCACTTAGGTAAGAGAATGGTACTAATACCATATAGAAGTGGAATTGATTGATTGATTCTTTCACTCTTAGATGAGGACTCATGTATGACGTAAGTCATGTTGCAAGTACTGCCCTATTAACATGGCATAGGAAAAAGCCACTGTGGAAAACAATCTTTTGAAATAAAACATATTGTTAGAAATTTTTAGAATTTTTAGAAATTCTATTAAAAAAAAGGTGACAATTTTAAAAAATACATAGGAAAAAGACCAAATGGTGTTGATTTCAGAAGCTGTCTTGTTAAGGTACTATAATATAAGAACATGAACAAGTGTGTAAGAATACAGAACGGTTTAGTATTGTAGTCCACCAGGTGAACAACAATACCTGGTCATAAACCCGCATGGCAAAAGAAATGGTATTTATGATGGGGTAAAAATCTTGCATATAGGCAGTTACCTTGCTATAAATCCAGCCTGAAGTTACCCCACAGCAACATCTCTGTGTGACCATTTGCATCATCTAGTTTCTCTGCAGAGCCCTGTGTCCCTTTTTCAAGGGAATATATTTCCGAAACCCGGAAAGCTTTGTTTCCCAGGGAGTTATCCTTGTGAAAGCCATTCCATGAGCTACACATTGTCCAGGGAAGTTGTCACAGCCAGCATTTGAAATGTCTTCCTTTATGCAGCGGGAACAAAGTGTCTCAAAAGAGCATCCTGTTGGGAAACACATAGTTTCTCGGATTCAGAGAGAATTCTAGTGTTGATGGTTAGCTAAGACGTTCTTAGACATTATTCAATGGTTCAGAAGTTTGACTGACAAAAGCGACAATAACAAGAAATATTAACATTTACAAATGTATACAATATCCTTTAGACTACAGTTTCATTTTCTAGTTCATTTGTGTGTCTCTCAGACAAGTAGCACTTAAGCTGTTTCCTAAAATATTAACTTAAGATGCTTGAGTATCTTCCATGATGAAAATATTGTCCAAATAGAGATCTTATATTTTCATCTCAGATGCAAAAATGTCCAAGAGGAGGTTTTTCTTTCAGAAATAAGATACTTTAGGCATGAAGTCCAAACCAACCTGCAAATACAGATTGATTAGAGGTTTACAGTAAATGCATTATGCAAAGGAACACGTGAGATACTAACTCATGTAAATCAATTTTGCTTTATTACCTTTAGCGCAGCATCACTAATTTTACTGGTAGGAAGCTTGCTCCGTTGCCTTGCAGATTTTGGATAAGCCCCACAATTTATTTCCACAAAATAAAAATCTGTGTATCAGCCCACGATGCACAATCTTGCATGCGTATGTTCCATACTAAAAGAAAGTGTGTTCTTAAAAGTGCCAGCTCAGCACTATGAAATGCAAAAGCCAGGCTCAGTGTGAATAGTCAAAAACGCATACACATGCAAGGTGACAGGTCTGACACTATCTTTTGAAATCTGATGCTTTCAGGGTGTGTAAAATGGAAACGATTTTCCTCCATTTATTAGCACCATGTGGGAGAAGGAATAAAAAAACCCAAATATAAAATGCTCATCCAAAACATGAGAAGGGGCTTGCAGCAGTTTTTGCCACGCAGCATATGTGTCTTTGAAGTGAGAGGCAGGCACGTCACACACCTTTCTTTGAACTGAGGTGTTGCAGAAGGTAGCTGTGACATGGCACAGCTTGGTGGCTTTCCACAGCTGAAGCTGCAGGTATGTGACATGCCTGTTCCTCCACTGAGGTGTCGCACGGTTCTGCGCGTTCCCACTGCCTTTGTTTTTGGAGCACAGCCTCTGACAACAAACACAATTGATGAGCAGAGCCAGCACAGAGATAATATATGTAATACGTGACATTAGGGTGTCCAAATTTGTGTCGCAGGCTTTCATATTATGAGATAGGATGCTTTACCTCGAGCAGAGGAATGCATTTTATTTATTTGTTCCAGGTGTTTCTGTGCCATCTGTCGTTATCATACCTGTCAAGAGATACGTCCTTTGCAAAATACAGTTCCTGCTTGAGGGAAGGGACATAACTTCAGGTAACAAAATAACCAGGAAATGTATTTTCATAAACTGCTTTAATCAAACATTTTCCTATTGAATACGTGTTCATATACAGGTACCAATATACTCAGTCTTAATTGTTACTACTTATTAAAGACCTATTACATGCATTTGCTGCCTTCCATAGATTTCCTTTAGTTGCATCCACCTAACTGTAAAGGAAAAAAATTATAAAGGTGGTTTGGTCCTCGACAAAAGGAGGAGAATCCTTTGCCTTTGGAAGTGGTAAAGGACTTCTAAGGAGAAAAATACACTTTAAGTGAACAAAAGACTCCTAAGATTTTGATTAATTTTGTAGTACTTATTTGCGTACTGTTTGAAACTGTTGCCTTAGAGTAATTGCATTTATCTGATCTAATGTACAGTGATTAATACAGAGATAATTATCAGCCCAGTATAATGTATGGTTTACAGAAAAACATTGCATTAATAATGGTTAGAGCCAGCTATTTCAATGTTTTACATATTAACCTCTGTAATTTTTTCTATTAAAATTTAGACCATAACAAATAGTTGTACATGTGGCTTAGGACAAAATGAAGACACAGTGTTCTTAAAATATATATAAATAAAATCTTATCCTAAATAAACCATCCCTGCTGAGGTAAAAATGTTACTTTCTTTTAAATTATTTATCTGTGAAGAATTTCCACCTTCTTTTGTGCTTAGTTTGTATTGCAAATCCTAAATACTGTCTTCTAATAATTTATCTGTCACCTTTCCAATTATTTCTGTTTACTTTAACTGAAGTCACAAAGGATATTAATATGCTTTTGAAACTGGTAAAATATGCACATTGATGAAAAGCAGGTATTTTTTTTAAAGCACCTGTAACTCTTTGAACTCTATTGGGGGTTGGGGAGGGTGGAAATAAAAGACATGACATTCTTTTGTTTCTAGAGGGTGGAATGAGAGTGAAGTGCATTGCTTGTGGTTTGCATTATGAAGTTTACATTCTAATCATTTATGCATAGCAGTGCAGAGCAGATCCTGTGTGCTGGTGGAGACCTTATCCTCTGTTGGAAAGAAAGGTGCTTTGCCTGGCTGAGAACTGAAGCCATGTCTTGCTCCTCCAACCAACAATGCTCCAAGTCGAGGAGAAATATACTCTAAAGAAAATCTTGCAGCATACTGACAGTATGCAACAACTGTGCTTTGCCATGTGCTGATCAACTCGACTTGCTGTACACATGGGCTGTTGTTTAGAGGGTGTCCTGCCCCTTTCCCACCTAACCATGAGGTCCTTTTGCTGCATTTGTGTTGGTGCTGACATTTATTTTGTTGTGTGGTCAGTTGGATCAGGGACCATGCATCTGCAAATTAGTAATTTTCCATTTATTTTTGTTCACTTGTTTTCTGCGTTGATTTTCATCTGGATCACTTTCCTATTGCTAGATTTAGAATTCATAAATCAGCCAAGGATGAGCAGTACAGAAGATGGGCACCAATGGCAAACAGGTTTAAAGTGGAAAAAAGATGGTCAAGGAATGGCAGAACCATGAATGTCATGGTAAATAGAAACTTATCTATAATATTTTGTATAAATATAGAAGCTAGGAGTATCTGAATGAAATTAGCAGCTAACACTTAAAAAAACAAAACCAAAGATAGAATACATTTTCAGTACAGCATATAGTGAGACTTTTTTTTCTCCAAAGCGTGATGTGGAAATGAAAATTTGTTAAAAAGCAATTACACAAATTCATGAAAGAAATTTTCATTGAGGGCTGTTAAGCACAATGACAATTCTCTCTCAGATATTCCCTATGCTGAAACTGCCACGAGAATTTTCAGAAGGAAATATTGTTGTATGCTTTCCCTCTTTCCTCAGGCACCTGCTTTTGGTCACTGTGAGAGGCTGGATACCAGTCTGGGTGGACTTCTTCAGTCTGACCCAGTCTTACGTACTTAACAAATGTAGAGTTTTTTCACACTGCTTTGCCAGTATATATCAACCTTTGAGATAGAAAGGTCAGAAGGTCGTTTTGTCCCACTGACAGTTCAGTGCTTGCCTTCTGTGCTGAGAATTACTGTTGCGGGTGTCAGTTCAGGCCACTTGTGATGGTAATTTTATACTGTGAACGTCTTCCTTTGGGAATTAAGTTGAGACTATAATCTCAGCATATTTTAAAGACTACAAGACAGGTAATATTAGAAAAACCAATCAAATATAACATTTGTATTCAAACTGGTAAAACCTTCAAATATATAAGGAAGGGAACAAAATGAGGAAAACAGTTTGAGATGTATATAGATATCCCCTTTCTTTCAGAATGTTTCCAAAGTTTCTGCTGGGATACATTCATTGTCTTTTATAGCAGCATGCTCCATGGAATAATTATGCAAATGATCACTAAGGAAACAAACATTATGTATTTTAATATATCAAAAATTTAAGGCCAAGTTTGGATTTTGGGTGGAACATCTTGTTTTCAGCTTTTTTTTTTTTTTAGCTCAATCTAAAATTAGCTAAAGTTTTGAGTACTATTTCCTAAATTAACAGTAATTCCTCCACTTCTCCCACCCTCCAGTTTGTGAACCATGTGGTAGCTGTTGTCTAATTCATAGACTAAAAATCTTATTCTTCATATTAAAACCTATGTAATTATTGCAGCATTCATTTGGCATGACTGCTCAGGAGGAAAGAGCTGAAGTCAAAACTTGACTAAAACACTTTCATCTTTTATCTCTGTGGAAGAAATGTTGTCTAGAAATTCCCAAAATATAAAACTCTACTAGGCAGTTCCTTATTTCTTAGGTCTGATATCAGATTACCTATACTTCTCCTGGCTACAAAGTGTTTTGTAATTTGAGCCCATTTTACAACCTGGAAGTGATTTAATACTTGGGTTCAAAACCTGAATTGAGTTCTTACATGGTGTCACTTTTATCCTTGTGCCTAGTTTATAGTAGAGTACACTATAGTATAGTACATAAAAAATGCAGTAATCAAGTAGAAAAGTAATACCTATGTAAGCTGTAGAAGGTTTATAAACAATTAGTGCCACATTACTTTGCCCTGAAGGGTACATACAAAGAATTTAAAATGGATCAACTCAAGACCTGATGATCTTAAAGGTCTTTTTGCACCTAAATGTTTCTATGATTCTATGTAGTTTATGTTACAATATTGCTGGAAGAATTGCTTTCATATGTGCAGCTTCTCAATGCCAGTGATGGCTTTGGAAGCCACATTAACTGAGTGAGTCTTCCTCTGTCTCTACATAGATATTTTCATAGTCTCAAAGGGATCATTCCCCAGTGCAGGGTCTTGAACAACATTCTCTTTTTACAGATAAGTTTTATAAATATATATATTATTCATTTGTACAGGCTACAGAAAGGAAAAAAAATGAGTTTTTCCTTGGCACATGTGAGAATGAGTGGATTATGAATAATATTGCCTATGAGGGCCTATTGTAAGTACAGTTAGTAAAGTCAGGAAGTATTACTCTGATACTGCATGGGCAGTTTGCTATACATGAGAGTTATCTGCTACATTAAGTGCCTGAACATTGAATGGACATTTACTAAACTTAAGTAGAATGTTATGTACCATTTCATTTAGCTTGTTCTTAACTGGGTAAAACGACGATGTCTATGTACTCAGTGCATGTAAGTTCCCACACGCTTTTACCTCCCTCTCTCCTCTTCCTCCAGTTATCCTTCCCTGACCACCACCTCCCACCCCAGGCTTTCATCCAGAACATTTAAGCATATGCTTTACTTGTTTTCTTTTTTTTATTTTTAATAAGCACGTTCATTTCAGTGGGACTTGAGCAGGCTTTTGAAGCTGAGTACATGATAAAGGTCTTCCTTGAACTAAGATGCTATTCTAGTTCATCATTTTCAGGGCCATTAAATCTTCTGAGATTTAAGCACATGCTGCTATTTACTGTTGAGTAAATTGTTAAAATCAGGGTGTAAAAGTGCATAATCCTACTAAATGCTGAGATTTTCTTAATTCCCCCTGACTTCCTAGGATTGGTATTATTCTGCATGTGTTACTTTACATCCTGCTGACTTCCCAAGATAGGTATTATTCTGCATACTTCGGACAATTGCTTAAACTCTGACATAGATCAAAAGACTGACAATTTTAGGGTTACCACTGAAAGGATGTGTAAAAGTATCATAAAATATAGTCGAAAAGAAATCTATTATAGAAAAAGTAGAAATGTGTGGTGCATACTGCATGCTTACATAAAAGTTAATTTACATTTGAAGTAAAATCATTCTAATATGCAGGATTTATTTTCTCTGAAAGTTTCTACTGGAGCTACTAATATTATTTCAAATGTTTTCTGCTCATACAGAAGGTAAATGATTTCTATTAGTGCTTAGTTATGTTTAACTTAGAATTTTCCCATTATGTGCAGGCTCAACACTTTCATCCTCTGTAGCTTCAATAGTGTGCATGCTTCTCATTGCACATATCAGCACAGCCTATTTTTAAAAGTTTTTTTTGGCTCATTTAGATTTTTTTTAGGGAGATTATACATGTATACATGGGTAGTGTAGCATCAAGCAATGGAGATCTGCAATAGAAGTCCATGCATACATTATTAGTCAGATTGCAGGAAGATTTGAAGCAGAAAAGATGTTAGCTCAGCATAATGAATGTCTGCCAGCCATTTTTTATAATGACTAGCTGCAGTTCTTATTGTATGTCAAACCTTATGCTGTGCTGTACTGTTAGCTTTCTTGTTTGGCACAATCAAATGATGTAATGTATCCCTAGAAGTCTAGCTGGATCAAAGACATGTACAACAGGGTGGGTTTTTTTCTGCCAGTAGTATTATTGCATATTTTGCTAAAATTATAGTGCAGGTGATAACAAATACATGATCACTTATCATTTGTAATGCATTGTTCCTGCTATGCAGTAAAGACATTACAAGAATGGACAGCTTTGCTTGCCACAAAAGGAATGTTTAGATATTAAGTATACCAGCAAGTGTTCAAAAATCCCTTTATAATTGTAATATTGACCTATGCTCATTGACGCAAAGAATTGTAGTTAAAAAGAAAGTGCTTTCCTTTTTGTGTATTAATGAAATATGCCTTTTTCTTTTTTTTCTTTTTTTTTTTTTTTTCCTGAACTGCTTATTAAAGACCAAAGATTTCAAGGTAAGTCAGCAATCTAAAACTGTAGTTGAAGTGCAGTACATTTAAATACACTTTAAGAACTCGCTAGTTTTGCCTATTTTGGGGACTATGTAAGGCATGGGAAGCTTGCTTATGTTTACTCCCAATGTAAAATCTACAGCAGTGCGGAAGGACAATAGAACTGTATGGTATGTGTATTCACTTTGGTGATAAATGCCTCATTCCTTCTTCAGAGGATTATTAAAAGAGTTCTCTGGAGGAATAAAATGGTGGAAGTCACACATTTAATAGCTCAGGTACAAAGAGTCAGATTGTGCCAGTTGGCAAAAGTTAGCAGGAAGCTGTCACAATAAATGGCAGCAGCTGCTCATAGTTCTAAAGAGTATGTCCCAGTCAGAACTGAAAACTGATGGCATCTACATTAATACTACCTTAATGGTCCATCTGCTGCTCCATAGGGTCCCTAGCTGCTGTATGGAGTCATAGGCATTTGACAGGCAGTCTCTGTATGCCAGACACACATTGTGCCAAATGTTTTAGGCTGCTTCGTATCGTTCTGATCTGTCAAACTTTCCCTATAATTTATCAGGCAAGGAGTTATGAGGGATTTTTTCTTTTCTTTTTTTTTTTTTTTTTTTTTATTCCTACACATCATTGGCTTCTAGCATTTGGGGCAGCCAGGAATTTGGAAGGAAAGTTATTTTGGTTACTTTTTTTTTTTATTGAAAGAATGGAGAATAACCTCAGCTGCTTGATAAACTGTACACTACGCTAACAAAGCAGTGTGATAAACCCTGTAGAGAAATCACTAGCTATTTGCCATATCATTTAAATCTTTTTATTGTAGCAGGTAGAAAATTAAATACAAGTAACCACAAAAGAACTAACAGTGTTTTGACAGGCTCACTAACACCCATTTGCTAAAAAGCAGTTCATTTCTAAATACACTGTTGCATAAATATTTTAAAAACAGCACCCGTACATATATCCATAGGTCCTTAGAAATTTTAACAGTAATGTTAGAGAAAGGTTTATTTAGCTGATGATGAAGTTATTCTATAAATATGTAACGGCCATTGCTTTTGTACTAACATATGAGAGAATACAACCCATTTCACCCCTGGAATTTTAAACCCGTGTACTTTCTTAGCATCCTTTATGCCATAATGTAGGTATAATTTTAATTTATATTACATGTATATTATAATGGTTAAAGTATCAATAGTGTTAAAACTGTTTGTAAAAAATCTGCCACAGTATTGTCTAAATGTGAAAACAAGCAGAGCTGTATAATATCTGTTACATTAAACTATCCACTGCCTTCGGTCATTCTATATCTCGCAAAAAAGCAAGTATCATTCTTTGACTGTATCTTGTTCCCAGAAGGCAGCCTATTTTCAGTAAAATTGGAAACTCTCACAATTTGCTTTTTGTGGTTGTATAGCTCCAGTGAAAATGCATTGTCTATTTAAATTTGCCATTTGTGTGAAAATGTTGAAGTTAGGACAGAAAATCATCCAGGCTATCAGTAATGATCAAGGTATAAATGCTTAGAGAGAGAGATCAGGATGTCAGCAAAAATGTCACCACTACTTTTCGCAGTACATGTTTTGATTTTCTTAGCTGGATTCATTCAAAACAGCCAGGTGCTTGAAATTGCATGATACTGCTTTTTTTTTTTTTTTTTTTCTTTTTTGGACTGACTGAGCCATGAACTATGGAAAATCAGTGAAAGACTCTGACTCAGTTTCTGAGGAGACCCTTTAGGTTTTTCTCCTTTTTACTTTCCTTTCAGTTAGTCATGGGAAAACTGGTCAAACACCAGAAACACTGAACACTCGTTATATTGTACATGGCATCCTAAATATTTTACATTATTCTGTACTTCTGAATATAATTGCCTAACAATATTTTCTAAATGGAAATCTGGCTTGTGCTGCCCTGCCCTGCCACCACCGACTGCTTTTTCTTTGTGCATCTTCACTTGAAGATACCACCTTATTCCATTTCTTGTCTTTACTGCTCCAGCATGAATCATAGGTTAAGTAACTTCTTACACAGTGGTTATAAATGAGTGTTAAATTGCTGGTAAGCCATTCTGCAAAAGAAAGTGTGTGCTCTGGCATTCAGAGTTGCATTCTAGCTCTTTAGAAAGTGAAAAGGGACAGATGCAGTCACAAATGTGTAGGCTGCAAACCAAAGGAAATAATTTCCATAAATAACCCACAGCTTTGTCACAATAGATTTACATCTCTAGAAAACTGCCATCAAAAGACATCATATCTAATTTCCAAAATTTTACAAAGCTGTCCTGATTCAGTGGCAGGTAACTTAGATATGGGTAACGAATTTTAAGTGTAGGATTGCTTAGCTGTTTTTAATTCAACAAAACAAGCATTTTTGGTGGTGAATAGAGTACCAGGGTATGGCTGAGGGTCTTGGTACCTCTTTGACTACTAACTAGCAGAGCCTGGCTGGAACCAGAGAGCCAACAGGAGGTCCACGGGGTCTCATCTCCAGTGCCTTGGACATCAGGTGTGCACAGCCTGGCACCTGTGCTGTCTGGTACTCCTGCACAGGACCTCTTGGGCAGAAATGAAGGTCCCTGACACTATGCAAATTGGGGAAAATCAGTGTGATTTTTAACAGCAGCATAGTGTAGCCTCAAGGAATAAGCTGTCATGTGCCCCCCATTGAACAAAGCATTAGAAATTCCCATGCATTTGAGCACAGCTGGGAATGTAAATGGCCGTTCAATAGGTTATGTTGGACCCTCTCTGGAAAGCTCTGGTCTGCGCCTACTCCATAGGGTGCGTAAGGGACGCTGCTCCCTGCCTTATGAGCTCCTTCCTCTGATAACTGTGAGTTTATCTGCTATTAGTTCAGAACTTCATAAAATCTCAGACTCAATCTCTATTTAATCCTCTACATCTAGAAAAATGCTTCAAGATGAGCCAGGGAGCCTGTTTGTGCATACACTTACACACATATTTAAGCACCTTTTTGGGGATGAAATCCCTGATTTCCCATCATTGAACCAACTTTTGGGAGAGGTTTTGTGTTCTTGTGGGGGTATTCTGCACACCAGTGGACATAAGAGGGTTTAGGAGGGGTCCCTATTAGCTCTGCCAGCTGTAACCCAGAAGATATTTTAGCAACAGCTCCTATAAAAAAAATGGCAGGCTTGGAAAAAGAATTTAACAGAGAAGTATGGTGAAAGCTGTTCTGGAGAAGGTCCAGGAAAATGAAATAAGGAGCAAACTGAGGAGAAGGACTGGAGCGAGAAAAGGAAAGCTACAAGGTAGAAAGGGGTTACAAAGATGGAAAGCATTAGTGATAGCCACTAAAAGACGAGACTGGATTTACAGTCCTTTGTCATTGGGATACATTCAAGCTTTGCTATCTAAGAAGAAATTCAACCCCCGTCCAACCCCAAGAAAACCAACCCGAAACCTGCCAAGTTTTCCCACCCATAACACTTTCTGTATAAGAATTTCTGTAAACGTCCTCTGAGATCATGTTGCAAGGCATATCTAGGATAGTGCCACAGAACTGTAAATTCTGGGTGGTGTGTGAGGTGGCTGTGGGGTAATGGGGCTCATTCACACGCAAAGAAGCAGAAAGTCCTGGGAAGTTGTGTGTGTTTACTATGGCAGGTGTCATGCTAAGCAGCTGTCCTATGTCAGATGTCTGAGCAAACGTCTTCAGAGCTATCCTGTGTGCTACAGGAATTTAGTATTGTAGTGTTAGCCTTTCCTGTTTAAAAAAAAAAAAAAAAATCCTGCTATTTGCTTGAGTATGTTATTTATTGTGGGGGAAGGGCTATTTGTCTTCACAGTTGTGGATTTTCCCCTAATTTTATACTGTTGTCTTGTTCCACTGATGGGTGTCTGCCTATTGTCTTGTTTTCTCTCTTCCCCCCACCCCCCGCATTGTGCCAAACTTAGGGCCTTTTTCATAAATGTGCAGCTATCCAAAAAGTGTGCAAAGACTTGCTTGTGCGTGCAGCACAAATCACAACAGATGGATGCTCTACGCTTGACATGAGCAAGTCCATGCACCGGCACAGCTTCTGTTATGAAATAAGGAAACAATGAAATCTTTATACAATCAGCTGTGCTTTACACTTTTTTTTGTTATTTTTCTGAACTCAGCCTGCATTTAATGAAATCAGTTGAGGAACATTAGAAAGCATTTATCCTTGTTTGTCTGGACTAAAGCTTAAGCGATGGAATCAGATGTCCTGCATACTGACAGGACAGGTAAGGTCCCCCCCTCTAAAACTGTAGGTAACAGCATTTTTTCCAAGATCTTAAGCTGCAGAGCTGCTATGGATGGGAATTGTATATTCAAGATGCGTGCAGAAACTTGCTTTATATTTTGATATTGAGGGGACAGAATATGCTTTGTTTCAAAAAGGAAAACTTTGTCAGCATTTTCTTCTGTCTCTAGTTGTTGCTATACTGAAATAACCTTTCTGCTTCAAAAAAACCCAGAAGTCCTCATATTTCTATATGTTTTATTATAGTGATTTGAAGAATGAGCCATTTAACCTGTAAGCTTATTGATAATGACACTTGTAACCTAAACATCATGTTAAGTGCAATCAATTTTAAAGGACTGTGTCCAAGTGAAGGCCTTAAACAGGCTTTGATTTATGAATGTATAACCCCTATTGACATTGGTGGGTGTGACATTCACAGCAAAGACTTTGTGCAGGGTATCCTACTATTGAACTATCACATCAGGATTGGCTTTGCATTCAGAAGGGAAAAACTTCAATAGGTAAGGATTTAGTGGGGGTTTTGGTAGGGGTTATTGAACTAAACAGTAAAAAGTTCCCGAAAGAGATGCTAAAAGATAAAAATCAGAAAATTATAACTATCCAAGACATTAAATCTTTAGAGCTAGATCAATAAAAGGAATACGAACATGTACACTAGAAAAAAAGCTATTAAAAGGCACATGGGGAAAAAATCTTTAATGGTGAAATTTTTACTTAGACTGATATGTCTTTAATTTGCATAATTCTGCATGCATAGTGTGCAAGATAGTGAGTGAGATCTTATGTCTTCATTATATCTGAACTACATCAGCTAACAAATTGTCAAAATGAATTTCGAATTACTCCACACTTTCAAAGATGATCACAAAGTAGTATCTTTACAATTTTTCTGTTAGCTGAAGACTTCGAAAAAACAAAACAAAACACCAGTTTGCAAGGAAAAAACAATCCAATCTTACCACAAGAATTTATGTGTTTGCTCTCCCTGTGTGTTCAACCCTCCTTTTCCTGGTTGCTTAACTGGTGTTAACTGTATAAGAACTGATGGCAGAGCAATTTGAGACGTAGCTTGGTTTATCACCTCAAGCCCTATGATTTCTTTTTCTCTTGAAATTCAAGTGCTCACTGAAAACAAACAAACAAACAGATATTATTTTGGGGCTTTTCTCTCCATAACTCAGTACTAGAGTTTGGGGTTGTTTTCTTTTGCTGCTGTACATATATTCAGAGTCTAAAAATGGCATTTCTGTTCACTTGCATATATTCATCTAGGGTCATCCTTCTTATTTGTACACAACATGGAAAATCTGATAGGATACTTTTGATTCATGTTTGGGACCTGCCAGCTAATGATCCTCGCTCTTAAAATGATAACTTTAAGCGTGGGGTCCAAGTGATAAACATATGAATAAGAAGGGACCTTTCTGTGTATCTTCAGGTCTGGTCATGTCCTTCATCAGGGACTGGCTATATGTACTTATAAACTGGCTGATGAAGCCTGGTCTTTGAAGTAGCTTTTTCATCAAGTTTATTCAAAGGTTTATATTCTTGCTGTTATAATCTGAAGGTTGTTCCTAAACATGCTGCTGTGATGGCTTGGAAGCTTGCTTTCAGCCTGAATTTATCTATGGCCAATTAATCCCATTTGTTCTTCTTCCTGTATTCTTGTGCAGGATAAATAATTTTTCCTTCTGTTTTCTCTCCCTCTACTCTTCTCTTCTGATATATGTACAAACCTTTTCCCACTCTCTCCCCTCACTCAACAGTTTTTGTTTGTTTTTAATTAAGCTTAACAAACCACATAATTGCAGCCTCTTATAAATATCAGTTCTCTCTTTTTCTGATCATCCTAGTAGTTGTTCTCTGCAAATGTTCCACTTTGGATTAATGTCTCTTGAAATGCATGACCAGAATGGCATACAATACTCCAGATGAAAGCCACCAGTATTTGGAGCAGTGATATTAATATTCCCTAGGGTCTAAGAGGAATACATTTTAGGATTGTGTTTGGCTTTTGTCATGGCTGCATTACACTGGTGCCTTAGTCAGCCTGTGACCAGCTAGTGCAAAGGAGGAACAGAAGGAGATCTGGTTGTTTCCAGCTGATGAGTTGGTGTATGCTTGGTTTATGTAATTACATAGCCAGCTGCTTGGGATATGTCATTTGCAAGAAAATTCAAGAGGCAGCAAAGTATATGCACAGAAGACTGAAATTTGGGCTCAAGTGCAAAATGTGAATGCGAGCACCTAAAGCATCCAACAGCCAGGCCTGTTGCATGACTGTAATAGAGAGAGGGAACATCTGTAAACTGTGGAAATGAATGTATGTCTGGATTTCAAACACTCAGTGAATTTTAAAGTATTTAGCTTAGATTTGGGCAGGTTTCTCCTGCTTTAAAAAAAAAAAAAAAGTTTGTGAAAATAAGATGTATCCACAGTCTGAATAGTATTAATGTAAGGGCTATGAGATTTTTTGAATTTGTGTATGTCTTGTGATGTCTATTTTTGACCCAATCTTGTGAAGCATCTGCATGATGCCCGTCGAATGATGTTTAACTTCACAGATGAACTGCAGCTCGCCAGCTGAGAGTACACTTAGTGAAGAAAAATCTGTTGTGTCCATCTCTTTCTTGCCCTTCCAAGTATGGAGTATTGGTGGAGAGTGCTAGTAATTAATTACCAATCTATGGTTTTATAGAGATTAAGCCCAACTTTGGTAAACTAAGCTGCTTTAATTTATCAGTGTTAGGGCTGTGGCAGGTGAATTAATTTAATCAATTAGGAATCAATCTCCTAATTTCCTTTGTTATGATTGTGTTATGTTTTGAGACAGGAATGATTCCAATCCTTATGGCTAAATCTATCCCAGTAAATTAAATCTGGAATGGAGGCCAGAGAGCAGCTGACAACTCTGCTGGGAAACTGCTCAAACTGCATGGCCTCATGCACAGTCTGTTTTGGTCCTCTGCATCGGCATCGTCCGGGAGAGCTGTAGCTGGCAGGGGCCAAAGCAGTTCTGACCATTTAACACTAAAGGTGGTCAAGTTGCAATGCTCAAGAGTGGACAACTGAGTTTGGGAAGGGGATGAGAACAGTGGCAAGAGAAAGCTGGTCCAGACAGCTCAGACTCCAGAAATTAAGAAGAAGTAATTTTTCATTACAAAACATGGATCTTCAAAAAAAAAAAAAAAGAGTACTTGACTGCATTTAATTTTCTGGACTTTCAGAGAGACTTTTCTCACACTCTGCATACAGATGCATGCCAAAAGAATGAGTGCAGGGAATAGTCCGGTACTTATCTCTGAAGATTATTGAAGTTCCTCCTGAACTGGGTAAGGCAGGTGCATGATGTGAAGTTTTTTCTGGGAATACAGTACCCAACAGGCTGCTGGATATTTTGGACACACTGGTTCTCTGACTCTTTCAACCCACTGCAAACTAGGAATATTTTTTTTTTTTTTATAAGAGGAAAATGTTTCAAAACCTTTTCTGCCCATCTCTAATTTCATTTTAAGGGTCTCATTTTTAACAGAAAATATGAACATCTCTTTCACACTCTCGAGGAGTGAACCTTCATTCTTCACCCTCAGTCCTGCCAGAAAGGGAGAACATGCTGCCAATATCTTCTAGCAACACTTAAGAAAATATGAGAAGAAATTGGCCTTGTTTTTTCCTTACAAAAATGTACATAACATTTCCATGAAACCAGGCCTATTTTAGATGGACAGACCTATAAAAATACTTCACATTTTTATGTATAATTTTATATATATATCAGATGTGTTATTGTGCCCAGCTATTCCAGGTCTGCTTTGTTAAACTGGATAATCTCTGCACAAAGAGGGGGTACCTATCAGGACCCTGCACCAAAGATCTTGCTCAATGTGTTTTTCTCTCTACATATTTAAGATGCTATTTTTTACTGATATTATGAAGATTACATTAGTTTCCAAACAGTATATGTTTTTTAAAGATTACTCATTGCCTAGTGGTTAACATTTTCACACTGTATAATATTACAGGCATTTTCTCTGAAAGTGTCAGCATTTTGTCAGCCAAAGCGAGCTTTAATAAAAGTCAGGCTCTGACAATTTTCTGGAATAACCCAGAGCTCAGCTCTAAGTGTCTATGTGAACAGGATGTGAAGGTTGGATCTCCTGATGAAAATTAGCGTGAGCCACTGCTGCACGCGGCTGACACCTACATTTCAGTTTCCTCTGTGCTGGTGCATGCTATCAGGTCTAGGCACTTAGAAGGAAGCTGTCACTCACTTTAGCTAATCAATCAAAGTTTGTCACATTCTTGTATGTTTTCACTAAAAACCCAAACTGGGACACCAGATGTGGTGAATACATGGACAGTCTATGTTTTTGTATAAAAACATCTGATGTGACAAAAGAGCAATGAAAAGCAAGTTTGGCTTGGAGCACATGCTTTTTTTGTCACATGCACACTCATGAAATGTTTTCATTACCTATATCTCTCTGAGACTGCCGTCACTAATTTAATTTGAGAAAACATTCCCCAGCTATTTTATTGCAAATTGTGTCTAGCAAATTGGTTTTGCTAGTCTTTCATAGTAGTTAGAAGAAGAAAGCTTGGTTGAGGAATAAATGAAGCATTTGTTAATATAAATCTCTTCTCTAGATCCTCAATTCACAACACAAATTTTTAGATACAGCTGATAAATAAAACTAAGACACTTCTCTGAAAGAAAATAAGATATTTTGACTCTGTCCTGCCTCTCCTTGCTACTTCTTCCTTTCATTCCTCTTGCATGTCAGGCAGCAAAAGCTGCTTCCATAGCACCCTACAGGCTTCTTGCTAAGCATTTACAAATCAAACTCCCAAATATGTTGCCAAAAGCTCTCACTACACCCATTTATAATAATGCAATGTGTCATGACAGCTGTGCAAAAAATGCATGAGATGGTGGCCAGGAAGGGAAAGTGTTTAAAATGACCCCTTCTTTAAGAGGGGACGAGAAAATTCCAACATGTTAGTACTTCTACTTAGGATGAACTTTTACATCAGCTGTCCACCTACAAGCGTACCATTAGTGTGAGTTTTCAACAGTACTTTGCAGTCATAATGGCTTGAAAATAACAAGTGATTTAGTTTCTTAAAAGGAAACCTTAACAGACAGTTCTACTTTTCATTTGAAAGAGAGATTGAAAAGCAGTGACAGGTAGACACTGAAGGGGAGAAAAATTGCTATATTGATCTATTAGGGAAAGCTTACAGTGGCAAAGATGACACTCATGTTGATTTTTACTGGGATCCCATTCCCTAGATCCACAAGGACATCATACTGTACGGAGCTGTTGAAACCTGCTGGGAGAAGTGTTAGTCATGCTTAGCAGCTGATACTATTTCTTTTCCTTATGTTTTAAATTAAGATTAACCATAGGCCCAAACAGGCCTACTGAAAACATAATATTTTTTGAGGGGCTAGGCTGTGTGTTCTAGATGTGCTAGTTTTTTTATTGCTTTCTCAAGATTAGAAGTTTTCTGCAAAACCTTTGGATATGTTGTGATCCAAAATACCTGTTTATTAGGATAACAACTGCAAGGGAACAGTAAGTACAGAATTGGCTTAGGGGGTGGGTGAAGGGAACAAAATGCATGATGACTCCAAGACAGAAAAAGGAGAACAGATCAAGAATCCCTCATCAAGAAAGTCACAGATTTAGGCTTGGCTTCTTAAGACAGAGGCATTTTCCTTTCTCCATCAATGGCATCTTTCTCAATTTCATGAAAATTCAGCATCAGGCTGATGCACTGTCTGCTTTTCCAATTTGCTGTAAATGCAGTTGCGTATTTCTAGATGTTTGCAATATGTCTATGTGCTCACCAAACTACAGTAGTTGATGCAGAGTGATGGGCAGGTCCCCAGATGCCTGCAAGCAAGCCTGTTTTTTTCTTGGAGTAAGGGAAGTCTGAGCATGCTGAAATATCAAGCAAAGTCCCAGACCTTATGCTGTCCTAGGAAAAGCATGGAAGTGTCCTGGCACAGCTGTATGTTCAGACTGCTATAACCCTTGAAGTTAGAAAGCAGTAGGACCTGGAACCGTGCTTAGGTCACCTTGCATAGAATGGAGAAGTGAGGATAAAGCAGGGGACAGAATTTCTGAAGCATCCAGGTATGTATGTTCCTGCTGCTTCTGCCAACGTACACGATAGGCAAGTTTCCAGTCTTTTTTACTTCTGTTACTTCTCTGTAGAGATGACAATTTCCACTGCTTTTAATGAAGGTATGAGGCTAAAATTGATCCAATTTAAGAAGTATTTACTAACAGTAAGGTCATGTGAATAAACAACCACACTCTGCTGTTCCCTGTCTCCCCCCATCCCACTGTTATTCTGGTCCATATTTTAAAAATGATTCCTAAACCAGAACATACTGTGAACTTTTTGTCCAGCTCCAAGCTGCCTGCATCTGACAGCCTGATCTGAATGCACAAGTACCTGATTATGTGCATAAACAGCAAATACATGCAGTTTTGGAAGCTAGTTCTGAAAACTTGACCTGTAAATGCAATAGGTCAATCCAATACATCCGCAATTCTCTTACCTTTTGTGTTTATTCCTGCACTGACTCTCTTTTACAGCCTACATAGTGGTATTTTGTGGTGTTTGTTTTTTTTTTTTTTTCATTTATTTTAATTACTGAGTCTTTATCTTGTTATGTTATCAGGACTGCACTAATATTGCCATTCATATTGAATAGAAATGAGAAAAGAAAAAGTTCTAATTGATCCCTTCATTCAAAGACAAATAAAATAAACATGGGGAATGATGAGTTATAGTCAGATCTCCTGGTAGAAAAACTGAGCTAGAATTTTTATGAGAATGGATCTTTCCTTGACATATTTCCAGAGCTTCATGTTTTTTTCATCCAGGTTGAAAATAATTTATCTTCTTATTTTAGCATTGTTGCTTCTGGTCCTGGCCTAAGCAATAAGGAGAAAAGGTGCAGAATAACAGGTGGTATGTACAGCAATAATTTGAAGATTTATTTAATTCCAACTTCTGATGGTGATGCAAGTAAAAAATCTTTCTTTTATTGCAGTTCATACAGACAATACTTTTTTTTTAATGTGTGGCTCAGCTGTTTTTTCTATTTGGAGTTCAGATTTTTTTTTTTTTTTAAATAAATGACATATTTTGAGTCAGATACATTCATATATATTCATAAGACCCTTAGAAAAAGTTTTGACATTTAAGGTCCTACCCTTGCAAGTGGGTTTTTATGATGCTGAAATCCTGGTCAGCCTGGATCCACTTAGCAAATGCAGAATTGTTAAGTCTCCACAATGTACCATTAGCAATATACTCAGTTGCACCTTTTGTTTGTTATTTTTTACTTGGTTTAAAGGTTTCTCAGTCAGAAACACAACCTTGAGAGACAACTTGTCCCCTGAGAGTTGACAAAGACTGTCCAGGTTATGGGGAGAAAAGAATAAAACCAAACTGATATCTATTCCTTTCATTGTAGTACCTGGCTCCTTTTTTCTGTTGCCCTTGGTAGGAAATGAAACATTTAGAGCCAAACTCCAAAACAGATGGGTACATTAAACACCTGATGATCAATCTTATTTGACAAATTCTACATCAGTATTAAGAAAAAGTGAGTTTTTTAATGCTGTGCTTGAATGGCTGAGTCCTATATTTTTCACTTGATGATAGACAAATTCAAGTTCACCTTATTGTAGACACATAAGGCACTTTTTGTTGTTTCCACTTATTTGAAAATCTGCCAGGAATGACACAATGTGCTTATCAGGAGCTGGGAAATTGATTATCTAATTGATCAAACCTATTCTGATACTGGAGTCCAGGTATGGTTGTGTATTGGAGCAAACACTATTTTCACTGCAGGGCTTGTTTTCCTGTTTGTTTTTTATCATGTTATAATGAGGTTCCAATGGACTGAGAAAGAAGGAAATACAGATTTTCATTTTTCAATTAATGAAGCATTTAGTTGCCAATAAAGTTAATCCCAGTGTACCTAAAACCTATACATTAATACAGTCAAGTTCAAATAATTTTAATTCAAAATAAAAGGTTTTTTTAAAGTGTCTATGAGAACATGTCCATCACACTTTTTGATTTATGACTGCCATCTGCAATTTCTTCTCAGCCTCACTATTGTGCCCTATTTTAAGGTGAGTAAAATATTCCACTTGAAGAAATTTCACAACTGGAATGTTATATTTAACAAACAATTAGTTTTTCTTCTGAAAATAAAGATATGCTTTGGTATGTCAAAGTAAATTCTGAAGTATTATATAGAACTGAAAAATCTTTTTCTATATGTCTCACTTACACAAGTGTTGCCAATCATAAATGACCATGGAAACCCTTAAAATGGTACATCCTCCAGTACCCTTAAAAATAGTGGGATTCATTAAAAACTTCTATATTTCTACCTTTGAGTAGCAGGCTTTATGTTAAATTAGGCACACTGAAGATCCTTGTCAATTTATTTAGTAATATGAACCAGTGAATGGATTTGAGTACTTGAAGTAGGTATGATTGATCAATTTAGGTTAAATTAAAAATCAGAGGCTGGCCAGCTATATCAGATGCTTAAAAACACAGACAGTTTATCTATTCAATATTTAAATTAACATTTAAGTGTTTTTCATGCAATGTTTTTGCCCCTCTTGTGCAGCTGATTTGACTACTATGAGGTCAGAGCAATTGCCAGTTCTGATTTTTTAAAGAAAAATTGTCGGTTGTATTGGATCCATATCTACTGTAGAGCACTTTGGTGTATTAGTAAAGGTGTACTGGCTAATGTGGCTTAAGGTGTAAAGCTCATTCCTTATGTCTTTCACTCTTCCATTAGAAGGTATTATGGTTCTGCAGAGCCAAACTCTTCTCTTATGATGCTACACTATGGTTTTCTTCATTTCAAATTTTAGTGGGAAATATTTCCCACTCTAATGTTTGGGCTGGGAAGGAGAGCCTGAGAGACTACAAGTCTTTTGTCATGCACCAGCATCCTTTGCTCTGGCATGGATGAGAAGAGCAACAGGTTCTAATACACAACTTTTACTTTTGACAACCAGGTAACTTCATACATTTAACTAGAGCTGTGTGAAATTAATCTAAGGTCTCACAGCTTTTGTCGGCTTAACTTGTTGTGCTTAGCTTCTTTGCCATTACAAGCTGTAGTGTACAAGCTGATCTGCAACTGAGGTATGGGGAAGAAGAAAATGTAGCATTATTAGGTGAAAAACAGAATCCATTCAAAATGTTCTCATGTTGGTGAATGAGATCCTCATGTCTCAGAAGTAAAAGAAAGTGGTAGAGGGACAGGAGAAAAGAAATTTCTTAATGAGCTAATGCCACCACTGAGAAAGATGGAAATTTTTCACCCCTGTGAGGAGCAGGAAGCTGAAGATTAAATGTAGCAGGTCTCCTTGAAAGTAAAATGTGTCTTTGATTTGGATAAATGGTTTGGCAAATTTTTCAGTAAAACTTACGGGATGTTGTAATTTCAGAAATCAGTAGTTGTGCTGCAAACATTTTTCGATAGACTTTGCTTTTGACACAGACTGACTCTGCCTGTGTAGGGTATTTTGCCTCCAAAGAAACTAGACCAAATCTAGCAGTTTAGATCAGTATCTAGAGCAAGGTGATCATGAAGTAGAGTCAGTGGAACTTAAAAGTGGACACATTTTAAAGTGGACAAGTTGATACGATCATAGTTTAACAACCTGACTTTTTTCTTTTTCCCTCAAATGTATCATCTTTATCTATTCCTCCATATTGTTTATTTTAATGCTAGAAGAATATGTGTGCACAGGCTTTTTTCAGATTTTCAGATGAGGGGAACTGGTAACATATGTAGAATAATGCAAAAAAAAAAGTTTATCTTTGATAAAGTTTTCTTTTGAATAACTGCTTCTACAATTAATTTTCAGTCTATGGAAAATGCTTCCTGACAAAATAAAAATTTAGGATCTCTGGTTGTGGAAAAGAAGTATGGAGTATAAGCAGCAAGATGGAGAAATGAGTGGAAGTAATTTATTTTTCACATAATTATGCAGCAATTTATTTCAGCTAGCAGTTTCTTTTCTTTAAATGGCTGTATATAATTCCTTAGTAATTTATGACTTTATATCAATAGCAATCAACATTTTCAATACAAACATGTTTGGCTTCTTCTTTTGTAGAAAAAAGGGCACTGCCTTTTTTTTTTTTTTTTCTGAATAATAGTTCCTTTGTCCTTAGCAAAAAGAAGAACAGAAATTAAACTATATTTTCAAGACAAAGCAAAGGCCTTATTTTTAAGCTTCAAAAAGAAACATGCAATATTCCTGGAGAAACTGTCACACCATTTGATTTCTTCCTTGTCTTACCTCCTACCTCCACCATTTTTTGTTATAATGTCAGGTCACTATGGTGCAGAATTTCTTTTTTTCCCATTGCTGGGATAGCTAAAGCTCCAGGGCTTCTACATTCAAAGGGGAAATAGAGTTTTACAAATTGTTCTCCAAATACAGCTGGAGAAATAAAATTTATTTATTCAAGTATTATGTTTTAGATTGTTTATTGATCATGAAGAATTTTCTACAGATGTAACATGCAATATTTTTCTAAGTCCCATTTTAGGTTTCTAAATCTAGTTGGTGTTCGTTTGGGGTTTTTTGACTTAAAACTTGTGTCTGAATGTATATCTAACTTGGGCAAGGTTTAATTTTAATAAGTCAAATTTAAATGAGTAATTTTAATAACCTCTTTAATAAGGTTTAGTTTTCCTAAACAGATGTTAGTGAAAGAAATATCACCTCTAGAGGGCAGTGTTAAATTATTTGAGATTATTGTTTTGTGTCTTATCATGCAAACTACTGGATGTCTGATTAACTTACCCTCATCTGGATTTTTTTAAAGGTGATTTTAAAGTAATGTTCATTTATATAGGCATTAAATTTCCTTAAAAATAGACCTTGTTTAAAATCTTTAAGAAAAAATGTACAAGTTCCTGTGAACTTTGTGTCTGAACATGAAACTGGGATGTCTTCAAGTCACAGTTTCAAGCAGCAGTGAAAAGACCTGAACGATCAAGATGGTGTAGTCAATATTTGGAGTTACTCACATTGACTGAACAGAGAAAACAAAGGAAAAACATATTTTCAGTAAAAATGACTGCACCCAGGACTTTTCTAGCTGGCCACCTTATGAAGCCAGTGGGACACCAATAACAGGAGGGTAATACTTTGCAGAGGTTAGTGAAAATTTCTCAGGCTTCTGTTTGGTATCTCAGAAGATGGAGCTGAATCTTCTTTTTCATAAGTGGTGACTTTCTCTGCTCTGTTGTCATTTGTAATGATACAGAAATCCTGAATTCATAGGGGCATTCCTCTGTTTCTGTTTTGTTGCATTAACCTTCATTCTTTCACCCATTTTATACCAGTGTGCATCACATTTACTGTTTAATTCATACCCTCATTTGATACATACAAACGAACAAGCTGGCACATGTCTTATACTGAAATCTTTACCAGTCAAGATCTGCAAATTGCTGAACTTCATGAGCAATTATGACATCCCTTGCTCCTTTTCTCTATTTTCCAAAATTAACACACATTAGAAAAACAGTGTACATGTTAGGGTAAAATGGATACTGAAACAATGAAATGAGCTATATAGAGACCTTTGTGGGCTTTAGCTTACAGAAGTGTTTAGTAGAATTTTTTGAGTATAGGAGTGCTAGCAGTAGGCAGTGAACAGGTTGTCTGGCATGCTGCTCTCAAAGATGGTTCCTACTTAATACTTTTGCTTAGTCACCTGTTGAAGCTAGAAGATGTGTTGACCCTTTCTTTCTGCAGCAGTATATATATTCAACATCCAAAAAGAAAATATAGCTCGTTTCACTAATGATCTTGGGTGATGCAAATTAGGCATACATCATGAATGACAGAACAGTTATAAAATCAGACTTAGCTCCACGTGCACATCTTACAGGCATGCATGGAAATGGATGAATTCTATACCCCATACAATTGTACCTAATTGAACAAACCAGGATGGAAATGGGCAGGCTGTTGTGATACATAAATACAAAATGGTACTTTTTTGTCTTCAGTGCTGTGAGCCTTCTCCCTGTAATCCAAGCTGCACTGAGAACAAAGTATTGAGTTTCTGCGGTGCATCAGTGGGAGCTCAGTGAAGTCTCTATGGTGCGTTCCCATTGCCAGACAAAGAGAGGAGATTTTTCTTTTGGAAGAGAAATGGATAACACAGTACATCTACAGCATGTGCACTTACTCTGTGACCTTGAGAAGGGGCACATTAGTTGAATTTTGTGTGGTCTAGTGGTATGCCCAAGGATGGGCTGTCCCAGGCCTATATTTCACTTGAAGACTCATGCAACCCAACCTGAGTCATGTGAGAAAAGTGAACCTTAACTTTCATAGTTTAATAAGAACACATTAAGAACAAATTTCATGGGTTTTTTTTGAGCTGGGTATTTCTTCTGCTTTTTCCTAGAAGCTGCATCATGAAGCTTATTTAAAGTTTTGACAAATATATGGCTGCACAGGCAGGTATTGTGTGACAACAGGATTGGCCAAAGGATTTTCCTGGAGACAGAAACTAACTTTTAACTGAAAGGATGTTGATTGTTCAAACGATTGGTTGAAAAGTCTTTTAAGAAATTGGGAATAGCTGTTACCAGAATTTCTCAAAAGCTCTGCAATACCACTGGTGAAAATAAGCAAGCCTTTTCTTTTAGACATATATTTTAATGTAAGTTTAGTAGTTCACACTTTATGTTCACAGAAATTTTAGTTGGTGGTTACAGTAAGCACTGTGTGTGTGTGTGTGTATGTGTATGTGCACATGTGCAAACTTTTTTTCCACTCCAGATAAAATGATCAGTCTTGTGAGGGTATTAAAACTCTTCCTGCAGTTATTCATGGCTTCTCATGATAGAGATTTGAGCCAGAATAATAAGGGGGTGGATTAGGGAAACATGGTTTCACTAAGCCACTACAAACACACAAACTGATCTTGAAGTACATGAAAATTCAGCATGGGATGTGATGTGATTCTAGTTTCTAATCACAAGCTTTTGTTAGCTTGTTAAGGTACAGCAAGAATGCTGGGATTCCTGAGGCGGTCGTTTTGTTGAGTTAGCTTGTTTTATGGTGACATTCATATTAAATTTGTGTCTCAAATGAACTCATAAAATGAGAGGGAAAATCACTTTTCTAAATTTATTTTGTGCTAGGGCTTTGCTGATAGTTTAGTTATTCTATCTCAGTAGAAATCAAATGAGTGCTCAATACGTTTTGAAGGAACATTCAAGCAGCTAGAACTAGATGCGTTTTATAAGCCTTTTATAAGCCTTATTCAGGCTGGCTCCTGAATCTGAAGTTAATTTGGATAACCCATGCTCATTCAGAAATAAAGAAAGGTGTGGACAGAAGTGTTTGTGAGGCACTCTGAAAGTTCAAACTGCTATTGCATTTATTCCCTCCTGTCTCCCAACATAAAGACGTATATATACATATACACAAATATATAAAATATATAAGTATAAATACATATAAATATATATATAAAAAATAATGGTAAAGAAACTTCATTCTGAATTATTATGGTCATAATCTAAATTTTGTAGAGTCTTTTTTTTTTTTTATTTTTAGGCATCATTTCCTTTTCATTGACTGCCATTGTATAGAGACATTTTAAGGTGCAAAATAATAAACTGATACTGCTATAAAGATTTTCAGTTGTACCATGACTTCACACAGCTGAAAACCAACACAGGATCATTATTGGTAAAAGTTGCAGTCTTAAAAGAATTCGTTATTGGATATCTTGATAGCTGCCAAGACCTTCCATTTTTATTACTTTTTCCTAACACTGTAAAGGTTTCGTTTATTTGAAATTCCATCCTACAACAAAATATGGGGATTGTATATGTGCTATTCTGTGCAAACTGTGAAATCAATATACAGTCTTAAATATTGGAGGGACATCATTGTAAACGAGTTATTGATGTGCTAAAGTCATTTACACCTGACAGAGAAGATAGATTATGACACTATTAATTTAACTGGCAGTGGGCATAGGAAGATAACCTGCCATGTAAGCCTACAGACAGTTATCTGTAAAGTTTTTATGCATATTTTGTTCAGCAAGCTATACAGTTCTGACAGCTACGAATCACTTTTAATCTGTCAATTTCAAAGGTTGTCATCAGAAAGTTCAGCTGAAGGAGAATGTCTGTTTGACTCATCTTAAATGTAAGATGATTACTGTTTGTCACATTCACAAATTATCCTATTCTTAGAAAAATAAAGCTAAGCTGTTTAGCATGGTTATTGTGTAATTTGGAAGGCAGGATGCGGTAATGCATCTAAAATAGAAATATACAGTTGTGTAGTGAAACTTGTTTGCTAATGGATGGCATGCAGCAATAGCAATAAAAGCAAAGATGTTTTGCTTTGCAATAACTCTTCATATACATAAAAATATGTAAAGAAAGGAAAAATATAAAAACTGCTGAATATTCACTTTTTCCCTGTGATGTACAGTAGAGATATAAACTCTGCAACAGATGACACAATTCCAAAAGATGACTGCGATTCTCCAGATACAAAACTGTTGGGTTTGGTTTTTTGGTTTTGTTTTTTTTTTAATTTCAAAACACTCGTGTGTGATATCATTGACTTTGCACATAGACTAAAAAGCCCTGGCATAGTTCTATGGCACATTGCCTTATTTGAAGCATTTTTAGGGCAGACTTTATTGGATGTGTTGAGACTGTATCTTTTCTTAAGCCAAAGTATCATGCTTTTTTGGGGTAACATGATCAAGTTAACACCCTTGGCCTTATAAGGTTGTTCCCACTCCAGTGGTGTTTTTCATACTTTCAGCCTGTTTGTCAGTTCTCTGGGTTTCCAAGACTTGCCCCTGCTCACCTGGCAGCTCTGGCAACTCTTGCAAAATAGAGAAATTCAGTTTCTTTCGCCATTAGTTCATCCTAGCATGAATGGGACTGTGGGACCATCCACAGAGGTAGGAGGCACCCATTCGTGCCTTGGAGCAATTGCTCTCTGTTTTTTATGGAAATCACAAAACTGACTTGGCTCCTAGGAGTGCTACAGCTTTGGGAGGCCAGGAGAAATTGAATAATTTTAATGACGGTGTGTGGTAACCATTGGTTCAATAAAAAGTTTCAATGACTCTACAGGGCTTTGAAAATGGCATTGTGTATTATTCTTCTTCATTTAGCTGGGTACCATGTATAATGGTAATACACAAAATAGTAAACAAAAATGCTAATGCAACATGGTCATTAAGGAGAAAAATAACTCAATAACTTAATAACAAAGCTTTGCTGCCAGATATAAAAAGTAAAATAATTTTATTGATTCAACAGTAAATTTCAAGAACAAGTAGTTCAGCTATAGTTTGTTCTGCCAATCCTATTCTCCTCATTCAGGAAAACTTTCCATTGGCTTGGAACAGAAATTTTGGGGTAATAAAAGTGAAGGAGATCAGACCCTCCAAGGTATCAAAAACATTAAGGAAGCTTACTGAATAATTGAACGTGATTGTGGCCCTTCCTACAAGTTATAGAGCTACCAAAAATAAAAATACCCATATAATAGAAATAGAAAGAAAGGCAAAGAGACATTTTTTTAAGTAAAGAGACATGTTTGCATTGAGGTTATTATGTTCTGTGTTGGTGCCTTAGATGTCAGAGAGGTCCATTGGCTGTGGCTTCTTCTCAACAGCTCCTGATGAACTCCTTTCACTCTGAGCCAAGCACAGGAACAGCAGTGAGTAGCAAAACCTACCACTGCTGTTGGGGATGGGCCACATGCACCTCAGGTATACAATTTTTACCTGTTTCACATGCCTGGAACCATTTCAAGCAGGATATGAGAATGTGGGCTGCTCTGAATACTGCACAAGACTATATGGTTCATTTTACCTCATCAAAGCATTTCTTACAAGGTTTAAGCAAACAAGGGAGCGTAAATATAAGTTTATATATGTCAACACTTATCTTGCATGCAGGAAACATGTTTTTATTTGTCTTCTCTGCAAACTGCATGTAGTGACTCACCATTCCTTTGTTAGGATAAATCTATGTTTTTAGGCATTGGCTTAGTCCTTCTTCGTGTAAGAGAAGCTAAAAACTTTTAAGGCATTTTTGTGATAAATGAAGCTTGTTTGCATTATACCATATGGGATAGCTGCTTGAAGTTTAGGTCTCTTTCTGAAGAAAACAACAATGGGAAAAAAAATCCTTAAATTCTTTTTCCTAATTTCTGCCCCCATTTATTTCCTCTGTCCTGCTGTTTGGTAGCTGCGAACCTAGCTTTTACCTCTAGGCAAGTGGGCAGGCAAGCATCTCCTTCTGGAACTAATGTCAATGTATCTCCTTGGATTAATTGGCAAGTAAATGGTGCAGTCTATATGTTGCCTCCTCAGGAGAGAGTTCCTACATCAGCAACTTTGTGATACTTTGCTCTGAAATTTAGCCCTATATTTAACCCCTTCCTGGCATCTCTCGGGAGAGCCTAAGTCAGTCTTTCTGCAGTTCCATATGATGCATGAGAGCACCACTGCAGTTTCCCTGAGAAAAAGCATTTAAAATTAATATCGACTGATTGACTGTTTTAAGAAGATTCCTTTTTTTGGCTAGCAATGTCTCGTGGTAAATGTTAGCACAGCATATGGAAATAACATTAGGTAATTACTTAACTCAAGCTCTTTTGTTGATATACAGATAATCAAAGGAATAAGAACAGAGTAAAACTAGAATCCTTTCTAACTTGGACTACAGGGCACAACAGGGTTTTGCTGGGGTAGTCAAGTTTTCAAAAACTCTTAGAGTAATTTTGTATTGCTCATCAGAAGTTGCTACTGTACATTTGTTACTGGAAACTCTTCTCTATGCAGAACACAGCCCTACATAGTCCTGCCTCCAGGAACCACTTACAAACCCTTCTGAAAAGCGAGCATGCAGTGGGGTTTTCAAGAGATTTCAGAATTTTTAAAATTGCTTCCCCTGAGCAATGTATCAAACTATCCACTAAAGTGAGGAGTTTATTTCTGCAGTCAGTGTGTTTCATATTAATGTGAGTAAAACCAGTTGCTTCACTACATAACAACTAAATTGTGTGTCTGTATGTGTTTTTCTTCACCTGAAGCCCTTCAACGATAACCCTTCACCTTCACCTTTTGAATTCAATGGGACATATTCATAAAATGCAGCTTCTTTATTAATATATTTAACTAAAAAATCTTAATTTTGTTGCTAGAATGTTTTCAGATGACAAAGAGTACTTCAAAAGAAAACATATTTATTTCCTGAAGTGCTACACAGATGAAGAACGTCTTTAATAAGCTAGCACCCTCCTGCTGAGTTTCTACCATCAGAACATGTCTATGCTAGGCAAAGTTTCATTTCTATTTAGTTTCAATTAAATGCCTGTAATGTAATTACATAGCACAGGAAGGCTCTATTGATGTTGTGAATTTGATTTTTAATAAGATTACCAAAAAACCCTCTAAGGTGCCTCCATAACTTTAGAAATTATTGTCTGTCCGTATAGCTTCTTATGTGCAATGATAACATCTGGCAAATGTCAAATCCTGTAATTTTTTTTTCCTGCTTTGAGAAATACTTTACTTGGCCATTGATTTTGATGGGAGTGCTCAGAATGAAACATCCCCACTTGAAGAAAAGGTAACAGACTCAGGCTTATGGTTTATGATAGAAACAATATGGTGGCTATTCTGGAACTACAGATACTGACACAATTCCCAGAGATGATATAACTGTGTCAGCAGAATTGTGAAATTTTTGCTTGTGAAACTGAAGCTAAACAAGCAAGAACAATCATATTTTTATGATTTGTAAAAATATCTAATAATTTTGTGGTCTCACCTCATATTTTTAGCTTTTTCTCTGAGAAGCTGCTTTTCCATCTGTCTGATAGCAAAATTTCACCATTTCATCAATAAAACTGGCATCGTTTCACCTTGAATCTATTCACAGAAGCTTCGTCACTTGAGGTATATAAATCTAGTCTGGATGAAGAACTGACATTTAATTAAAATCTTATTTTGTGCATGAAAATCTTCAGCCCCAAATAGAAAATTTCATATGATTGTAGTAATCTGTAGTTTGTATCTTGCTATCTTTCACATACAAACCATCTTTTTAGTGTTGCTTGTATCCCTCAATGAGTTAATTTTCTTCCATTCCCACAAGCAAAAGCTGGTTCCTCTGCAAGTATGTGTGACTGAGAAGTTGAAATTACTGGAAAGCCAAAATAAAAGACTTGATAATGATGCAGAAGCATAAGTTTCAACTTTGTTCTAGACCTGTGAACCGATGTCATGTTAACTGACCCAACTGTTTTTCATTTAAATTGGAAATTTAAACCAGTGGGAGTGTAGCACTGAACATTTTTTTTCCTCTGTATAAAGTTGGCTGATTTGTCTTGACTGTTCTACCTTGATATGTCACCTCAGATGGATTTCAGGACAGTTTGACCTGAGCTGGCCAAAATGGGAAAAAGCATCCCCAACAAACAATGCTTTTATTTTGCTGTTGGTATACAATTAGGGAAATGAATGAAGAGTTTGTCAGCATTGTATCTCTTGATTTGTGTGCTTTTATAGGAAGTTAATGCCATCCTGACTCAGGCCACAGGCCAGGGAATAGCCAGGGAGTGGGAATTGCCAGCCTTAGCTGTTCTTGGATCATTAAACATAGCGACTTTCACCATAGCCTAATGCCATTACAAAGATATTTCAAAGTCAGGACAGAGTGGTCATTGGAGGAGGTGGAGGGGGACAAAGGAGAGTAGACTATCTTTTCCTGTTAAGAGAGTTAATAAATCTCCAATGTATATGTACACAAATTACATATATGGCCATATTGCCTTTCACATATGATTCTAAAAACTGTAAGTTCTTAGAAGATGAAATTTAGAAATAGAATCTAGACACTAATAATAAGATATTAGATTTCATAATAAACCTACATGTTATTTCAACCATTTACATAACTTGAAAAATCTTTGCCTTTTAAAGTATTTTTTTTAGAGAATGAGGCAGCAAATAACCTGCTCAGTTTTTTCCCTTTCTGATAATGCTGTTTGCATTAGTACTCTGAATGAGCAAGTTAAATACCTACTGGAGAACATGTTTTGTTTTGATAAAAGTGTTATGAACCTCTGTTCTGACCATCTTTGAAATCCCGTTTCCTGGAAGCAAAGGATGTCATACCTTTCTTTTTTGTCTCGTTAAAACTCTTCATTTAAACCATGTTTTCAGAGCATCTTGAGTGCTTTAAAATCTTTAATAGATGTATCCTGCAACACAAGTCTGAGAGAGTAGATACTATTATTCTTGTTTCACAAGGAACCTGTCTCGGAAAGTGATTTACAGAGAGAGTCTGGCACAATTGGAAATTGAACCTCTGACTTTTGAGTGCGCACACACTGAAATACAAGAAATTCCATTTAAACATAAGAAAACACTTTTGTACCATGAAAGGGGTCAAAAGCTTGGACAGCTTGCCCAGAAATATTTAGGAGTCACCATCCTCACAGATATTAAAAACCTGAATGGACAGAGTCCTGGGCAACCTGCTTTAGGTGACTCAGCTTTGAGGGCAGTGTTTGGACCAGATGATTTCCTGAGGACGCTCCCACCATCATCCATTTTGTGATTTTGTAGTGCCTTAATCAATGGGCAAATTTTCCTTTCAAAGTTTTAAAGCAGATAACTGCACAGAGTGGAAAAGGCTTTTCCACATCTAGGTGTGTGTGCTGCTTGCTTTGTAAGGTGTATACATCAAAGTGTTTCAGTAGAACTTCCTAGGCAGAAAAATGTCTTGGAACTTTTCTGTAAACAATTTTTTTTTCCTTAAAAAATTCTTAGAAGTATTTGAGGAACAAGTTGAGTCCCCTCTCCTCTTCCACAACGCTCCTTCCACAACAGAAGGAGACTTCTGTTTCTGAATCAAGCTGGGGTGCACATGTAAGATGGATGATCTTGCCCTGAAATTGTTGCTTAGTTTCTTGCTAGAAAAATAAAGTTATATGCATTTTTTTCTGGCTAGCAGTGTGCTATCTTTCACATGTACAAAGCTGATAAACTTTCAATACAGAAAAATGACATCTTTTGACACAGAAATAATGCAGAATGTCTGCTAGGAAATGTTGCTTCAGTAGCTGAATGAGTTACTTTTACTAAAGGTATTATAACTATACCAATCATTATCATAAAGAATAAATACCTTCTCTGGGTAGACACTATAAGATTTTAATCTGAACAGACAAGAAAAAAGAAAAGAGGAGGAGGCAGAAAAAGGAAATATTGCACCTGAAATATTAAAACATGTCAACAATAGGTTTGGTTTAGGACCAATTGTCTTCACAAACGTGTAATTTCTTCAAGGGCAATGGCACATGATGCAACGAACTTCTCATGGGAAGCTGTGATCTCTCGAGAACATTCCTCATCTCCGGCGCAGGCTGTGGTCATGCAGCTATGCCACTTGCTGACTGCAGCTATTTTCTTTGTATAAGGCTGTGGTGCAACTTCCTCCATGTATCAGGTCAGCTGTGTGCTCATCAAGAGTATTTGCACTGGAGTTTGCTGCCCACGATAGATGTAGTCTACATTTATCTTTTGTGCTGAGCATGACACTAGTTATTAAATGCTTCCTTGTTATTTGAATAAGTTCAATAACAGGTGCTGTGTCTTCTCTGTAGTGGTCCTGTAAGACAAATGGATTACATGTTCTCCGTCTTCCTTTGTTCTGTCAGTTTTATTGACATACAAAATAGCATCATAGAGTACATCTGTCTATACCAGGCTTTGCTTTTCAGTGTAGTATGAGATACAGTGTGTTCAAGGTGGAATGTTAGTGGTGATTAAAGACAACTGTTAAATGATTTTCAAACCAATAAGGTTAAAATAGAAAAGCAGTGTCACAGCACTTGTATTGTTATTTTGTTTTTAATTAAAGCTGGAAGTAAATGTGTCATATATGCTTTAAATTTTGTTTGTTATTACATATGCAGGATAAACAGTAAATTCATCAAAGCGTAAGTATTACTAGCCTGTAGAGAATTAGAAATCTTAAATAATTTGCCACTTTGCCAGTGTTTCAAAGTATATGGCAGAAGATCACACAAAGCTTGGTATTCTGGGATTGCTCATTGGTGCGATAGTGAGATCAGTTGGATGTTTTTGCTTTGAAAGAGTTGACTTGGTTGAAAGAGAGCCTTAGATGTTCAGAAATTCAGAAGTATTCCTCACCCTAGAACAGCAGAGATCTGTAATAATAGGAACCTTTGAGATGATGGGACCATGCAGATCTTCCCTGTCCCATTTGTGACAGTGTGTGTGCTTTTCCTTGCTCTTCTAAAAGGAGTAAACTTTGAAATGACTGTACAAGAATTAAGATTTATGTTTTCTGAAAATGTATCTTTCAGCCACAAAGGGATCGAAGTAAGTAAAGAGAGTAAAGGTCTTTTATCCTGTAACACTGACAAGAAAGTTTCCCTATTTCTACAAGTGAAGGAAGACTCCAGAGACTGATGTGAATAGCCTTCACCTTCTGTCCAATACTGATGAAGACTATTTTATACCATTTAATACCATATTTTATATCTGTGTAATAGAGTTTGTCCATATAAGCTGCATTAAGAATACCTGCAATTTTAGACGCTGGAGACTGATTGTCTGGGGAGCAGCTATCATGGAAGGGTTCTGGGGATCTTGTTAGACATCGAGCTGATGTCTCGTTAGACATCCAGCAGTGTGCCCTGTCTGCAGAGGAAGCTAAGAACACCTTGGGCTATGTTGAAGGGAGCACAACCAGTCAGTCGAGGGCAGGGATTATCTCCCTTCACTCTGCACTTGTTACATACTCTGACCAGTCTGGGACCTGTCCTACGAGCAAGATACTGATCAGAGAGCTGCCAGGTTGGTTAGGGTCTGGAGCACTTGCTGTGGGAGGAGAAACTGATGGAATGGAGTTTGTTCCACCTAGAGAAGAGATGGCTTTAGGGAGACCTAACTGCAGCCTTTCCATAACTACAAGAAAGTTATAAAAAGGATAGCGAGTGAGGCTCTTCACAGTGCTGCATGACAGGAAGACAAGAGACAATTTCACTGTGAGGGCAATCAGGCATCAGAACAGATTGTCCAGAGAGGCTGTGCTGTCTCCGTCCTTGGAGGTTCTTAGATCTTGACTGGATAAAGCTTTGAACAACCTGTTCTCATCTCATAGTGGTCCGGCTTTGAGCAAGAAGTTTGACTTGAGATACACTGAAGTTCCCTCCAACCTGAGTAATCCTAAGGTACAACCTCCTGACCATATCTCCATAGCGGAGGTGAGGGACAAGCATCATTGTAGAAGATGTACCTGCAGAGTCATCAGTAGGGGTCAGATGGTGGGAGGAAAGAGGGGAATGCCTTCATGTTAAGAAATTTTTCCTATCCTGAATATTTGCAGTTTAATTACATTTAGGATAAGGCAATCTCTTCTAGCTGCCAAAGGGTCATATGACTTTCCTGAACTTCTCTACTATTGACAACTTTTCATAGATTTTAATGTGTTTGGAAACCTCTTTAGATTCGCCTTAAACACGCAAACACATAAAGTGTTGTGTGTGTAGTAGGACAGGGTAAGTACACCCAGGAAGGCTAAGCAGTTACTGAAAGAGAAGCTGCAATTGCTGTGTAACTTATAAGCTTTCCGACAGGATATGCTGGTGTGACAGTTATGGTATCTTCTGCACAATGCAAGGTAGACCTATTCTTCAAGTCCTGAAATCTGTGTATTGTCTTCGTTTTGTTGCATTCGATTAAGACTACCTCACCCATCTAAGAACTGGAATATATTAGCTCCGACAAAGAGCCATACGTGAGTTTCTGTTCTGTTTCCAGTCCCTGAGGAAGCTTCCCCCTTTGTTTTGTGCTGTGTTCACATGCCATGGCCAAGTTTCTCCAATTTTGGTTATTTCTCCTTAGTACATATTGGGGGCCTTAGGTGGTAGCAGGAGTTACACTTAACGCTAAAGTTTTATTAAGCTTCTTCATAGGATAAAAAGAGTTTTAATCCCCTTAAATAAATACATAAATCTGTAAATAATTAAGTATTGCTAAGAATAAAATTAGAAAGGACATGATACCTATTCTGTTAAAGAACCCAGGGTAAACACTTGGGAAAGAGATGAAAATCATTGTGAATTATTTTTGTTGCATTTTGTGTATTTTGAAACTTCAGTATATTTGAACAGATACATAGTTGCCTTTTTGGTGTAAAAATAAAAAAAAAAATGTTGACTGTAAATGAGAAAAAGGCAAGTATTTAATAGTAGGATAATTACTTTGTATTTCCAATATACTGTTTTGAGAAGGCAGAATTCCTAACAAGTATAAAAAGGCCTACATGTCTGCATAAGAGTGGGGTTAAACCACCTGTTTAGCAAATTGTTCCTGCATTCTTACAAATCAGGTGATTTTGGGGAAACTCTGGAGAAGTCCATTTTTCTTAAATACAGGATGCTACACCTGATGATAGCATGCAAACATGAGGCTACTTTCTTCTCCTCTCTCTAGATCATTAACTCCTGTTGACTTAGCACAGAAGATAATTTTTTTTTTTCCCAATAACATCTTTATTTCTCTCAGCAGATCTTCCTCTTTCCTTCTACTGTCTTTCCATCCTGTTTTTTTGAGATGATTTCTGTAGAAAGCCATTTTCTACTCAAATGGAATTTTGGTTGAAGGGAGCTTTAAGTATTATTAAGGGACAATAATTTTTTCTTTGATTTTCCACTTAGAATTGGCTTAATCTTCTACACCAAGATTTTTCAATATCACAGTTGCCCAGACTCTGAAATTCTGTTATGACAAAGCACCTCCTGCTGCATCCTACTGTTTTGGAAAAACTGACCAAATTAGTCAATAACTTAACTATGTCGTAGGCTAATTCTAAGCCCTGAATACTCAGACTCATGTAGATGGAAAATGGAATTCCAACTTCACCATCCTTGCGCTAGCTAATTTGTCACAGACCTAAAAGGAAGATTGTATGAGATGAAAATGTATCGTGGGATGTTTTAAGATCATAACTGTGAAACCAGATAGCCTAAAATGCTCACCTTTTATATCAATGTATTATCACTGTTATCTATTCTGCATGTTATATCTAGGTTTTTTAATCAGAATTAGTCTTCAGAGGAGATTATGAATAATAAAATAGCAAGGGAAAACACAAAAGAAAAAAATCTTGTTCTCCAACAGTTTATCCATTAGGACACACACAGTGTTGAATTTTATGATTTGCATCAGTGGAAGGAATAACTCCTATGACTTTTGCAGTTGAGATAATGGGTTGATAGTTATTTTTGTCTCTTGACCAGTATTACATGGAATTCAGAAAAAACTGCAGAGTATGATCCCACTGAAGCAGTTGTTAAATGGAAGGCTTAGCATCAGTTAAAAAAAAAATATTAGATGTAGGAATGTAGCAGTGCCCTGTCCCCTTATTAATTTTGGAAGAGCATGTGTATGATATTATGAGGGATTTTCCTGCAATTTATTCTCAGATTATTCAACGTCTGAAAGAATCAAAATGGTACTCAGCTGGGGCAGTCAATAAGCAGACTAAACATGTGACAGATGCACAGATGACTTCAAAGATGTCATTACAAGTGCCTGTGGAGATATTTAAGGAGCCAGATGCTGCTGCTTTATATCTTCCACAGCTCAGAGTGTGTCCTGTGATCACCTTCCAAAGGGGGTGTGTGGTTCAATATGCTGAAATAAACAATACTCCATCTAGTCAATTTTTGTCTCTCTTCAGTATCTTGAGCACTCATTTTGCATGTGTATGTACACAGGATGTATAGGTGAGTATATGTATGTACATATATATATATGTGTGTGTATACATATATTACACACACTCAGACATGCCCCCTGACCCTCTCTGCTCTTCCGTGCTATCACACCTGTTAGGCTATTTGACAGATGTATTTTAGAGTTAATCTGGGCATAGATTGCTATACAGGTGCATTAAAAAAAAAAAAAAACAAAACAAACTGCAAGACAGCATGAGTGTTTTCATTAGTTTGCATTTGCATGGTAGACACTGTTTATTTCTGTTCAAGTTATTTCACAGTAAATGTAAACAGTAAATGTAAACCAATTTTGTTGCTAACCCTTGCTTTGGCCTGTGCAAGAACAGGATCAGCAGACTGATTCCTGTGCCTGTCTCTGGCTTGCTTGGCAAGAGGGACTGGTAATGTTTTGTCTTTCCTACAGGTTTATAATGCATTTCTTTGTATATATCCTTTATATTGCCACCTTATTTATTAGCCAGTAGGGAAGAATAATCTAGCTCTGCATCAGGAAAAAAGTCATGTCCTGTTAGGAAAAAGGTCCCAAAAGTGGTAATCGTGATAATTTATTCTAAGCTGCCATGTAACACAATCCATAGGAACTTCCTGAATTAATTCCTGCTCAAAAAGAAAATGGGGTGAGGAAGGAAGCAAAAAATAAAATTATTATATATTGCTTTTAAATTTTAAATACAGAAAAATCTATAAAAATCCTTAGTTAAATTATTTGAGTTGGTCAGTTAATTTCTGCAGAAAGTTTGCACTCTGTTTTTTACCTGAATTCATATAGCTTTGAAGTCTGTTCATTGAGTGATTTTAAACTTTATGATTAGCATAAATAACCCTTGATTAGGAAATGTCAGTTTGTCTGTGACTCTGCTCACTGAATTTGATCAGTTCACTCTAATTTAAAACTAGCAAGAAAATCTTAATTCTGCTTTATGAAGAAAATTTCAGATTCCAGGGTTTCTTCTCCTTCAGAAGCAGATTGTTAACAATATATTTATTTAAGAGTGGAAATGAGGTAAGAAATTCAGAATACCCAATAATTCAGGAGGAAATTTCTTACCTGATAGATGATGAGCTTTTCATAAAAGGAAGTTGAAAATTTTTTGACTGAGTCTTGCTGGCATTACCTGTAATTAGTGATCAAAAACCTTTTTAAGCATCGCATTTTAACAAGCACATTTTTCAAGTCCTGAATCATCCCCATGGTTCTTCTCCCACTACCCAAGGCCTTCCACATCTCTTTTGAATTGTGAGTGCAGGAAATGATCAAGCCATAACAACATCATATTCAAAACTAATACAATCATTCTTCTTACCTCATGTTGCACTTTATATAAATAGTATAAACAAGGATGGCATCACACTGGGAGCTCTTATTCAGCTGACAAAAATACTGGTAACTCAAACACTTTTTCAGAATTACTCCTTTTCAGGATCAGAAAAAGAAAAAAAAAAAACCCAACACATACTGAGAATACTTTTCTATCCAAACATTTCCTATCTTGTAATTCTGGTTGATATACTTTTCTGTAAATACATATATTCATGTACATTCCTTGTATTTTTCAAATTGAGAGTCATACAGTATAACTTAACTAATGCTAGTTAAAGAAAGTTGGGCTAAGAACTGATTCCAGAAGTATTTCAGCAGAAAATAATCTCATTTTCTGTTTACAATTATGGTGAGACCTGTCAGTACATTTTTGAATCACTGTGTTTTGACCTTCATTGATGGCATCACAGTTACTTCATGTTTTAGTCGGTGAAGACAGGATGCACTTGTTTGCCTGAGGAGATGGGGTGAGTTCACCTCTCCTACAGAATCCTAAAGGCTTTCCCAGTTCTCACAGTACTTTTCAGAAATACCTTAATGAAAATACTGCTTATTGCTGTCATAAAAACTGCGTGTAATTTTGGGCTATTTTGAATCTGAGCCTGAGACTGCGGATATTATGAAAGGATATACTCAATAATTGGATGGAGAAATTTGACAATCAGTCATAAATGGTGGATCCTCTTTGTGCTCAGTATTTTTATGAAATTTCATTTTGAGCCAAATTGTTTGAGTTGGTGGAGAACCTCTATATCCAGGCCCTATTATATACATTTTATTAAGTATAACTACTTTAGTCTAACTCTGATAGTGGTAAATGGCTATACATTTGGGGGTGTGTTTTAACTAGATCAATAACTTGGCTATTTTGTTTACTAATTTTGAATTTTTGTTCACTGGCCTTGTTGATGGGAATACAAAAATTTAATTCAAAATATGATGACTATGGGCTATAAAGTGCATTTGTTCAATGCATTTTTTATGGTTATTCTGGTATGTGTATGACTAAGAGTGCAGGTAATAACTTGTCCTACAGAAATATTTGCAGATGACACCAAGCTGAGTGGTGTAGCTGATATGCTTGAGGAACGAGATGCCATCCAGAAGGACCTTGACAGCCTGGAGAAGTGGGCCCACGTGAACCTCATGAAGTTCAACAAGGCCAAGTGCAAGGTCCTGTACCCGGGATGGGGCAATCACCAGTATCAGTGCAGACTGGGAAATGAAGAATTGAGAGCAGCCCTGCCGAGAAGGACTGGGGGATACTGGAGGATGAAAAGCTGGACATGAGCCAGCAATGTGTGTTTGCAGCCCAGGAAGCCAACTGTATCCTGGGCTGCATCCAAAGCAGCGTGGCCAGTAGGTCGAGGGAGGGGATTCTGCCCCTCTGCTCCCCTCTGGTGAGACCCACCTGCAGTACTGCGTCCAGCTCTGGGGTCCTCAGCACAGGAGAGACAGGGACCTGTGAAAGCAGGTCCAGAGGAGGGACACAAAAATGATCAGAGGGATGGAACACCTCTCCTGTGAGGGAAGGCTGAGATAGTTGGGGTTGTTCAGCTGGAGAAGAGAAAGTTCCAGGGAGACCTTCTTGCTGCCTTTCTATATATTAAGAGGGCTTATAAGTAAGACAAGAGACAGACTTTTTACCAGGGCCTGTAGTGATGGAAGGGGTAACAGTTTTGACTGAAAGGGGGTAGATTTAGATTAGATATAAGGAAGAAATCTTTTATGTTGAGGGTGCTAAGACACTGGAACAGGTTGCCAGAGAGGTAGTAGATGCCCCATCATTGGAAGTGTTCAGGAACAGCTTGGATATGGCTTTGAGCAATGTGAACTGGTGGAAGATGTCCTTGCCGACAGCAGGGAGGGTGGACTACATGATCTTTAAGGTCCCTTCCAACCCAAACCATTCAACAATTCTGTGATTCTATGATTGTTGTGGTTTCACCCCAGCCAACAACTAAGCACCACACAGCTGCTCACTCACTCCTTCCCCCCCCAGCAGTGGGATGGGGGAGAGGATTGGGACAAAAAAGTCAAACTCATGGGTTGAGCTAAGAACAGTTTAATGGGACAGAAAGGAAGAAAATTATAATGATAATAATAACAATAATAGAAGGATTGGAATATACAAAACAAGTGATGAATGATGCAATTGCTCACAACTCACCAACCAATGCCCAGTTAGTTCCCGAGCAACGATCCTTCCCAGCCCAACTCCCCCCAGTTTATATACTGGGCATGACGTCACATGGTCTGGAATACCCCTTTGGCCAGTTTGGGTCAGCTGCCCTGGCTGTGTCCCCTCCCAACTCCTTGTGCCCCTCCAGCCTTCTTGCTGGCTGGGCATCAGAAGCTGAAAAACCCTTGACTTAGTCTAAACACTGCTTAGCAACAACTGACAACATCAGTGTGTTACCAACATTCTTCTCATCCTGAATCCAAAACATAACACTATACCAGCTACTAGGAAGAAAATTAACTCTAGCCCAGCCAAAACCAGGCCAGTGATTTGTGAGCAGTGGTTAACAGAATGAGGTACTTGGAATTGCAACCTTGCTTTCTCAAGCTTTCATCGTAGGAACATGGTCCTGCAGCCTACTGGTATATCTTTGTTTAAAACTCCTTTAATAGTTCAGGTGATAAGGGAAACCCTTACAACCCATTCACAATAGAGATCTTCATTAGAGATTTTTTTTCATAATCTTTGGTATTGTACAGAGTTTACAAGTTGGCGGAGGATGGTGGGGAGATGTGTTTGGCCATTTCTTGAAAAATCTATTCTACAAGCGGCTGGCAGTAGTCTCAGGATTGTGTGCCCTTGTCCTTGTGGGGGACTTTAACTTTCCAGACATCTGCTGGAAATACAACACAGCAGTGAGTAAACAATCTAGGAAGTTCCTGGAGTGTGTGGAAGATAACTTCCTGACACAGCTGGTGGGTGAGCCAACCAGGGGAGGAGCCTTGCTAGATCTGTTGTTTACGAACAGGGAAGGACTGGTGGGAGGTGTGATGGTCGGAGGCCGTCTTGGGCTTAGTGACCATGAAATGATAGAATTTTCAATTCTTGGTGAGGCAAAGAAGGTGGTCAGCAAAACCACCACTATGGACTTCCGGAGGGCTAACTTTGGCCTCTTCAAGGCACTGGTTGAGAGAGTCCCTTGGGAGACGGTCCTGAAGGGCAAAGGGGTCCAGGAGGGATGGACATTCTTTAAAAAGGAAATCTCAATGGCTCAGGACCAGGCTATTCCCATGTGCCACAAGTCGAATCGCCGAGGAAAACGACCGTCCTGGCTGAATGGGGAGCTTTTGCTAGGACTTAAGAAAAAAAGGAGAGTTTATAATCTCTGGAGAAAAGGGCGGGCTACTTGCGAGGAGTACAGGGATCTTGTTAGATCATACAGAGAGAAAATTAGAAAGGCGAAAGCTCAGCTAGAGCTAAATCTGGCCACTATCGTAAGGGACAACAAAAAATGTTTTTACAAATATGTTAACAGTAAAAAGAATCCCAAGGAGAATATCTATCCTTTAATGGATACAGAAGGGAACGTAGCAACCAGTGATGAGGAAAAGGCCGAGGTACTTAATGCCTTCTTTGCCTCAGTCTTTAATAGTGAGTCCAGTCATCCTCAGGGTACTCCACCCCATGAGCTGGAAGGTAAGGATGAAGAGCATAACATACCCCCCTTAATCCAGGAGGAATTAGTTAGGGACCTGCTACGCCATCTGAACACTCACAAATCTATGGGACCTGATGGGATCCATCCAAGAGTACTGAGGGAACTGGCAGAGGTCCTTGCCAAGCCACTCTCTATCATCTATCAGCGTTCCTGGTCAACAGGGGAGGTCCCAGAGGACTGGAGGCTTGCCAATGTGACTCCCATTTATAAGAAGGGTCGGAGGGAGGATCCGGGGAACTACAGGCCTGTCAGCCTGACCTTGGTACCGGGGAAGATTATGGAACTGTTTGTTTTGAAAGCACTCACATGGCAAGTCCAGGATAAGAGGGGGATCAGGCCCAGCCAGCATGGGTTTACGAAAGGCAGGTCCTGCTTGACCAACCTGATCTCCTTCTATGACCAGGTGACCCGCCTAGTGGATGAGGGAAAGGCTGTCGATGTTATTTTCCTAGACTTCAGCAAGGCCTTTGACACTGTCTCTCATGGCATACTCCTTGAGAAGCTGGCGTCTCGTGGCCTGGATAAGTGCACTATTCACTGGGTGAAAAACTGGCTGGATGGCCAAGCCCAGAGGGTTGTGGTGAATGGGGTGAAATCCAGGTGGCGGCGGGTCACGAGTGGTGTTCCCCAGGGCTCGGTGTTGGGCCCTGTTCTGTTTAATATCTTTATTGATGATTTGGATGAGGGGATTGAGTGCACCCTCAGCAAGTTTGCAGACGACACCAAGTTGGGAGGCAGGGTCGATCTGCTTGAGGGTAGGGAGGCTCTACAAAGAGATCTGGACAGGCTGGATCGATGGGCTGAGGCCAGTTGTATGAGGATCAACGAGGCCAAGTGCCGGGTCCTGCACTCGGGTCACTACACTTCCCATGCAGCACTACAGGCTTGGGGAAGAGTGGTTGGAAAACTGCCCAGCAGAGAAAGACCTGGGTGTGCTGGTTGACAGCCGGCTGAATATGAGCCAGCAGTGTGCCCAGGTGGCCAAGACGGCCAACGGCATCCTGGCCTGTATCAGAAACAGTGTGGCCAGCAGGAGCAGGAAGGTGGTTGTTCCCCTGTACTGGGCACTGGTGAGGCCGCACCTCGAGTCCTATGTTCAGTTTTGGGCCCCTCACTGCAGGAAAGACATGGAGGGGCTGGAGCGTGTCCAGAGAAGGGCAACCAAGTTGGTGAGGGGTCTGGAGCACAAGTCTTGTGAGGAGCGGCTGAGGGAGCTGGGGCTGTTTAGTCTAGAAAAGAGGAAGCTGAGGGGAGACCTGATCGCTCTCTACAACTACCTGAAGGGGGGTTGTAGTGAGGGGGGTGTTGGTCTCTTCTGTCAGGTGTCTGGAGATAGGACAAGAGGAAATGGCCTCAAGTTGAGGCAAGGGAGATTTAGGTTAGATATTAGGAAAAATTTTTTTACTGAGAGGGTTGTCAGGCATTGGAACAGGCTGCCCAAGGAAGTGGTTGAGTCACCATCCCTGGAGGTATTCAAAAAGCGAGTGGACAGGGTACTCCAGGGCATGGTTTAGGGGGCATGGTTAATGGTTGGACTCGGTGATCTTGAAGGTCTTTTCCAACGGAAATGATTCTATGATTCTATGATTCTATTTTGCAGTAGAAGTAAACTAATTGTTTTGTAAAACTTAAATCTATCAATAAGTATTAGAAATAAATTTAATAGAAAACTGTGTATAGTATACACTTTTCAGTTTTAAATAAAACATTCATTTTTAATTACATGTGCTAATATGTATTAGTATCCTTCTAAACAAATTCCAAGGAGACCGTGTATTTTATTAATTCTTAAACCCAAATTTGTGGTATATTTAAAAAATAAAACACTTTCATATAATTGTCTACATGAAAGGGGATGGTTATAAGTGGAAAATAAATAGCAAAGGATATTTTTCTTTCTAAGGTAAACATCTGGCAGTAATCCTTGCTTACACAATTAATGGGCATTTAATTGGCAATGATCAGTTTATTGCAGCAATACGAAGTGAATGTTTCCCCAGGAACAAACAGCTGCTGCAAGAATTTCACAGCAATTTAGCAAACACCAGGTGATAGCTGTATCTAGAATGAAGTGTTCTGTCTCCAAGCGAATATGGTAGCAGTGAATCAGAGACAGATATAAAAAGGGGACTGCTAGATTTATCTGATTTTCTTTTTTTCACAGCCTCTGTAATATTGTTTCTAAATAAACCTCAGTAAAATAACTTAATAATTAAATGAAATCCAATGGTATCCTACAGGGGCCTTTGAGAGGACTCTCCATTTGAACTCTGAAGACATTAAAAATAAGACTAATTCTGAGACTTTATTTTAAAATTGTATTGTTTTATTAGAAATTCAAGTATTCAAAAAAACTCTGCACTTAGAATAGTTGTGTCTTGTTACAGACCACTATTTGAATCCATTGGACAGGGATTGCTCACACAAACTTGTGTCGTTCAGTGTTTGTACGTTAGATCACACAACAGTAATTTTTCCTTATTTTCTTCATTTCTATCACTTGCATGGAAGTTCTAAGACCACAGTTTGATTCGTCTTGAGTAAAAGAAAAACACACACACAGAAAAAATTGGCTTCATTCACAAATTACTGACAATTAAGTAAAAATATAATTATTTCTACCAGCTGTCTAAAATTAAATGTATTACTTTTTAATTTGTGTTGCTTGTGAGCAGCTTTTCCATTATGGCTTAAATAAAGTTTTTCATCTTTCATTATGTTCCTTCATTACTAATTTAATATAATGATAATAGCTATGCGAACTTTGTGTTACTCTGGTTTTGGCATAGATTAAATTGCACATTTTATATGTGGTATGCAGGCCAGTACTCTGATTTTTTGAAAGCCTGGCTTCATTGGTGAGAAAAGTAATTTGACTTCAGCAAAATGCCTTATTTACTATGCTATTTTGTATTAGCCTATGCCACAGTCTGCAAACAATACACCAAAATGAGCAAAGAATCAAGGGACAGTTTATAGAACAATGCTTTCATTTTTTTTATGTTCACATTCTGCAATAATTCATCTCCATGACAAAAGCAGACAATCAATCATCTTCTATTGTGCTTTTCTCCATTAAAATTACTATTCTTAATATAACAAAAGGAAGCTGCCTAAGTAACAGGAACATTCCTACATGTTTAAATCAATACATTGATCAGGCTCAACAAACAACTCCTTAAATCATTAATATGACAATGCAGTTTTTGGATTAATTCATACATATTAATATCAAATTACACCATTGTTGTTTATAATCTTCTAGAAAATATGCAACAATGCGTATTAAAAGGATGTTTTATTATATTCCATTAGCCAAACATTGCATCTGGTTATTTTGCCTCTTCAATAACGTGTAATTTCCAATGTGAAAAGTGAATATTCTCTAATGTATTAAAACAAATATTGTCATTCTTTATAATTATTTAAAACTAGATGCTTTAACTGCTGGCCAGGTTTTTGTGCACAAGCAAATCTCCTAGAGAAGTCATTAAGAAGGTGCCACAGCAGTTTGTTGACAAGTAGTAAGACATTAAAAAACGTTAACTTGATCTCAAGCAACTAAAGTCATATAACAATAATATATTTAATATTTTTAGATGGTTGCTTAAAGTTGTAAACATACTAGTTATAAATTACTGACAATGATAATGTTTTCATTTTGTTTGTATAAAGATACAAAGTCAATAATTATTTATAAAATTGTGTTGTTTCAAGAGCCAGTCATGAACTTCACTTCTTTTGTACAGTGCCTACCAGCAAATAAAAGAACAATCTCTACAAGCTTGCAATCCCACTAATGAATGAAATGATAGAAACTGCCAAGCATATTAGATGTGAAAGGAAATGGTCTCAGGACACTAGTAACTTGCTAAGAGGAACTTCTTTTTAGATATAACTGCATATGAAAATTTTAAGGAAGGATTTAAGCAAGAAGAGTGAAGTGGATTCACAAGTATAATACATATATATTGGTTTTATGTAGCAATTAATTATCTATGACATAAATTATTGCTTTGCTTCTTCTGTCTTCTTTGGCTAGGGAGAAAGATTGTTGTTTTGTCTACTGACTTCACCTCATAAGAGAGAAGATACAATGGATATTTAGAGAAAATACTAATGTAGAATTGTTTTAAAGTTAGTCTTAGTGACTGCCTTGATTCCATCAGAAGGTGCTGTGAATTTTTTCATGATGTAACCATCAAAACAAGAATGTCATTCTGACTCTGCATCTGAATTTTTCACTGTGAAATTACAGTAAAACACTTGGATTAATATGTGAATAGTTTATATATAACACAGTAAAGTAACAGGATTAAGTTAAGCTAATAATACCGCATGTCATTAACTAGCACAAAATTCAGATGACTTTAGAACCCCTGAAGATTTCTTTAATTGTATTTTCTTTTTTTCTGAATTAATGAGGCCAGGCCATAACATGTTTCAAGAAAATGAAGTCTTTTGTTACAGGAATGCAAAAGTAGTGGCATGGCATCTAAGATACTAGACAATATGGGTGGTTGTAAGAATATTTTCATCACATTACAAATGAACATCACAATAAATTAGGCAACCATTATCTAATTAAATTTTCTTAATATCTTCTTCTTGTTAAATGCTTCCTAGGCATTATTTGATTCTGAACATCCAATACTTATTTTCATTCATAATACACAATGTCAATAGGAAGTGGTTTTGACTTTCGGCAAATGTAGTTCTGTTAAAAAAATATTCCCTTATTCTTTCCTTAACTTGTGTCTACTAACATTGTGTAAGCAAATTAGTTGGTTATATACAACAACAAACTAAAAATGATGGGTTACTTCTGAACTGGAAAGTTTTCTACGTTGTCCTGGTTTCAGCTGGGATAGAGTTATTTTTCTTTCTAGTAGCTGGTATAGTGTTATGTTTTGGGTTCAGGATGAGAAGAATGTTGGTAACACACTGATGTTGTCAGTTGTTGCTAAGCAGTGTTTAGACTAAGTCAAGGGTTTTTCAGCTTCTGATGCCCAGCCAGCAAGAAGGCTGGAGGGGCACAAGGAGTTGGGAGGGGACACAGCCAGGGCAGCTGACCCAAACTGGCCAAAGGGGTATTCCAGACCATGTGACGTCATGCCCAGTATATAAACTGGGGGGAGTTGGGCTGGCCTGGGGGTGGGCGAATTGCCGCTCGGGAACTGACTAGGCATTGGTTGGCGAGTGGTGAGCAATTGCATCGTTCATTACTTGTTTTGTATATTCCAATCCTTTTATTATTATTATCATTTTATTATTGTTCTTATTATCATTATTATTTTCTTCTTTTCTGTCCTGTGAAACTGTCTTTATATCAACGTGTGATTTTTTCTTTCTGATTCTCTCCCCCATTCCACTGCTGGGGGGGGAAGGAGTGAGTGAGCAGCTGTGTGGCGCTTAGTTGCTGGCTGGGGTTAAACCACGAAATGTGTATAAGAAGCTTTACATTCAGTTTTCCAGGATTCCCTGTCCCCAGCCCACAGTCCTTGCAATGATAACCTGTGTCTCGTCTTCTTAGTATCTATTCAGTTCCCTTCATTTGATCTTTCAGGAAGCTTCTTTCCTTACAAGAGTTGCCAGAGCCATTTGTAATAAAAACACATAGCTAAATTAATGGATTAAACAGTGATTACAAGAATTGAAACCAAGGACTATCATGCAGCAGTATCCACTGAGTCACTGTGAATGCTCAAGGTTATGCACAATTGTATATTGCTTGTAAGTCATATTACATACCCAGTAATTAGGAAAGAAAGATGCGTCTTATGTTTTATGGCAGTGAATTCCAAGATGTCCAATAACTTCTCTATAAACTGCAAACAAAAAGCATATGTAGTCTCTACGGTAGCTTGATATAATTATATTGGAAGAACTGTGAGAATAAACCAGTGAACTGTGCATTGTTTGACCAAAGCTATTTGGAGTCTAGTTTCAAGTGTTTCACAGCAAGGGAAAGACAGGTAAAGCTCTGCTGTTAGTTGCTTGGTTTAGCATCAGCCAACTAACCAGCCACTACATGCTTAAGTCCAAGTTGGTTTGGAAAGGATGCCTGACAGGATGGATGAATGGTAAAGGGTAATACAGAGAAAGAGACCTGTGGCCATAGGAAAACAGAGCTTCATTTGTTAAAACTCTGGAAAGTACTTAAAAATTCTTCTGCCATTCTTGCAAAATGTGTTCAGTATCTGATTAGGGTCATAAAGTGCTTGCTTTTTATTATAGGCCTGTTAATGCTAAGTTTTCCAGAATTATTGCCACCTCTGAAGAGAGTTGCAACTATTTTCAGTATTTCATACTTTCCACTGGAAAAAAAAAACAATTTCTATTTATCTAAATGAACTGATGTCTTAAAGGTAGATAAATGTCTGTTTTTCTAAATTATTTTTAATTTTGTAACTGGACCCAGTTTCTCCTTGAGCAATCACTCTTATAAGTAATAGTCCTGGTTTCGGCTGGGATAGAGTTAATTTTCTTCTTAGTAGCTGACACATTGTGTTTTGGATTCAGTGTGAGAATAATGTTGATAACGCACTGATGTTTCAGTTGTTGCTAAGTAGTGCTTATGCTAAGGTAAGGATTTTTCAGTTTCTCATGCTCTGCCAGTAAGCAGGTGTACAAGAATCTGGGAGGGAGCATGGCCAGTACAGCTCACCTGAACTAGCCAAAGGGATATTCCACATCATAGAACGTCATCCTCAGTACATAAACTGGGGGGAGTTGGCTGGGAGGGGCGGATCACTGCTCGGGCATTGGTCAGTGGGTGGTGAGCAATTGCATTGTGCATCACTTGTCTTTTGGGGGGTTTTAGTTCTCTCTCTTTTTTGTTGTCTTCCTTTTTATTGTTATTATTAATAATTAATCATCATCATCATCATCATCATCATCATCATCACCTTTTATTTCAATTACTAAACTGTTCTTATCTCAATCTACAGGTTTTACTTTTTTCCCAGATTCTGGTCCCCATCCCACCAGAGGATGGGGGAGGAGTGAGCAAGCTGCATGCTGCTTAGTTGCTGGTTGGAGTAAAACCACTATAGTAATGAAATGAACCCTTTGTAAACATGTTGTTTACTGGTTTGTTCCCTCTCATAATCTTGAAGAGAGAATTTGCAGGTTAGAGCTGTCCCAAATTAAAAAAGAAAATTGAAATTTAAAGGTAATATACTGAAAACCCTACTACCGGCTTTCTTTTAGCTTTCTTGTGAAGCTGTTACCTGAAGAGCACTTCAGCTGACCAGTTTCATACTAGTATCTGCTATTTAGGATCATACAGAGAATGGATAATTCACATATAACAGGGATTCAAGTCATGACTTGCACTTGAGAATTAGCCCCCAGGTCTGAAGAACAGCCTGTAGATTTAATTAGCTTTCTAGTTTCTACCATTCCTGAGGATTGTTTGGTTCATGTACAGTAAATCAGCTTCTTTGTGGCAAAGAGGCAGTTCAAACTTGCAAGAACTGCATCTGAAATGAATTGTTCAACCAAAAATATATGAATATGTTCCTTCACTCCTTGTTCTTGACTGTTTGGTGTCAAGGAGCATTTGAGAGAATTAAAAAAGATTCCTGGTCTAAATTTTTCATAGCCGGCAAGCAAATCTGCAAGGTGAAGAGACTAAGCTTTCAGACTTTTCTATTGAAGTTGACATCTTAACTCTGGTTGTTAGCTGCACTTTGTTAATACTGTACTATCCTGGTTATGAACTGCCATTTAATGATAAACACTGGTAAGGTTATTTATTTCAGGAGGTTAATATTATTCTGTGTATTCTTACTAGTCACCTGAGCTATCAAAACATAGTTTCCTTTATCAATTAAGATAAAAAGGAATCCTTATGAAGCTGTATTAATAAAATTTCTTAATCCATTTCAGGTACCTTGAACAGTTGTATGGTCAGTTGTCCTATTTTGCTTTAGTTTTGCTTTTTGCTGCTGGATAAAATCAAAATTGTGTGGCCAAAACTTTTTTGTGGAATATGAAATCTATGACAGTATTCAACTATAAAACTATAGAACTATAGTTCTATATTGCAACTACAAAATATGTTAACCCTGAAAATTTTCTAGTTACTTGTTCGCTCACTTTTAGGAGCAGGAGATATATTTGAAAGAAACTGTAATCATGGGAAGAGAATTAGTTTATTTCCATATTTTCCTCTTAATGTATAAAAATTGTAATTCATCACTGTAGGTATGTAGTACCCTTTTCATATATATGTGCAGGCTTGAATCTTGCAACTGCATAAATTCAGCTACAATTAATGGTTTAGAACCTACAGAAGAATTCAGTCAAAGGTTTTCGTTGTAATGTTTCTAATATTGGCCATTATATTCTGGTTCTTACTTTAAGCAGGTGATACAGTATCTAATACAATCAAAATTCCATTTGCAAAATCAATATCCATGACCATAACTCAATAATTATGTAATAAACTAACTAAGGTCATTGCAGAATAAGAAAACGAGTTCAACACTGAAAGGACTTTTTAAGATCTATATATTGGCATATTTAAACCTTATAACTGCAAGACATTTGAAGTACAGTCAGGTCATTTACTGATATTAGTACATTTACTGTTCTTGATTAAGGAACTCTTGACTGCACGGACATATCAACTGGCTTTTTCCTTAATAAAAGAGTGAAATGGTTTAGATCTTTGATAAGATCACAAAAACCTTGCCTGGAACACTTTCTTTTACAGCAGAGGAATGGGAAAAAATGCTACTCCCAGCTGTCCTGGTTTCAGCTGGGATAGAGTTATTTTTCTTTCTAGTAGCTGGTATAGTGTTATGTTTTGGGTTCAGGATGAGAAGAATGTTGGTAACACACTGATGTTGTCAGTTGTTGCTAAGCAGTGTTTAGACTAAGTCAAGGGTTTTTCAGCTTCTGATGCCCAGCCAGCAAGAAGGCTGGAGGGGCACAAGGAGTTGGGAGGGGACACAGCCAGGGCAGCTGACCCAAACTGGCCAAAGGGGTATTCCAGACCATGTGACGTCATGCCCAGTATATAAACTGGGGGGAGTTGGGCTGGGAAGGATCGTTGCTCAGGAACTAACTGGGCATTGGTTGGTGAGTGGTGAGCAATTGCATTGTGCAGCACTTGTTTTGTATACTCTAATTCTTTTTTTATTATTATTGTCATTTTACTATTATTCTTATTATAATTTTCTTCCTTTCTGTCTTATTAAACTGTTCTTATCTCAACCCATGAGTTTGGGGTTTTTTTCCCCAATTCTCTCCCCTATCCCACTGCGGGGGGAGTGAGCGAGGGACTGCGTGGTGCTTTGTCGCTGCCTGGGGTTAAACCATGACACCAACTCTTTCCAGAATGCTCCAACCATCCTGCCACTTTTTAGGAAGCACAGGATCCTTTCTACTTTCAAAATAAAGAAAGAAGCATCACATTTCTTTCTGTGAGGAGTGTGACTGACTTCATGCATACTATGCGATGACTTATTTTTGTTCTCACAAACTTCTAGTTTTGAAAAAATACAAGATTTCCTACCAAGTTAGGGTTTTCTGCTTCCACTGTTAGACTCTATTTAAAACAAGTAATTTTTTTAACTTTAAAAATTAATTTTACAGAATTCTTAGTGATGGTCTTTTATGAACAATCAGTAGTGAAAACAAGGGGTACTATTTTCACTGTCATGTGGATGGGTCATGATCATGACTTGTTCTTGGTTATCCAAGGCAGCTGATAGATCTAACATATTTGATGTTCAGTTGCTGCATACCACACTACCTCATACAGGAGTCTGGCAGGAAATGTGCTACAGAAGCATTTAGGAGCAGTTAACACTCCAATGTGGCAGTGTTGCCCGTGTGAAGAAAATGTTAAATTTAGCTTTTTTATTTTAAAAAGCTGCTTATGTTTCTCTGCAGATATACAAAGATGTGAAGAAAGTAGAAAAAGTGCTCAGAAAGTAACATCTGTTTAGGAAGCTTCTCTCACCAACAGAGTACTCTGTTGGCTAGTAATGGACACAGAAAGCCAGATTTCAAGAGGAAAGATTCATGAAATCGCTCAAAAATTCTCTTGTTTCTCAAGGTCTGTCTGGTCTTCATATAAAGGTTTGGGCTTTCTTTTCCTTTTTTACTTCAAGCACAGGGATAAAGTAACTGTGAATTAAGTACATATGGTCTGAAGCACAGGGATTTTATTCTTAAAAAAATACTTTGGAGGACATAAAGAAAAATTGTCCTGTAAAATTTCAGGAGGAATGGGTAAACCCAGTTGTAATCTGATTTGGAAATTTACCTAAGCACTAGGGTTAATGCTAAAGAACTCAATTTGTCAGCTTTACATCTTACCTCAAATACAGCATTTCAGTAAGCTATTAAGCATGATGGCAAAGCATCTGTTCTTGCAGCAATGCAGAAGGAAGCCTGCCACCTTACGAATTACCAGAATAACTTCAGAATTCAAAGTCTTACTTAAGAACACACTTACCTCAACCTGGTTGTTTTGGTTCACTGAGTCCTTGGCTAACTGGGGCTTGGGACACTGTGAATGAAGATGAGTTGCACGTACTGAGAATTATGCATTCCAGATGCTGTACTGCTAGCCATAATATATTTAAAATAAAATACATCTGCATAGTCTTATAAAAAATTTGCATATTTCATAGTGTTTAAAAAAGCAACATTGCTTAGTCATAGGACTACACCTGGACTCCTACAGACTTCAAGGATTTCCTGAGCCAATAGTGTAGTCTAGGAGGCGAATGTTGCTATTATGCTTTCAGTGGGAAAGTTAAAAATTGGTTAAACATTTACCACAGAACAGTGCTGGTTCTCAAAGATGACCATTATTTACCTTCATCCTGCAACATTGTTCATGCCATTACCTCTTCTAAGTTGCTATTCTTTTCTGATCAATACTGTCTCTGTCCTGTAAATTTATAGTACTTTCATCTTTCAGAAAATTAGTGCCTTATGCATGCAGGAAATATTGGGAATGACCAGTGTTTGAAGTGAAAGGAAAAACATGGGGTACGTTACTTCACAGCAGGAGAGGCTTCCACCTCTCCTTATACAGTACTTACATACAATCACCTTGCATTAGTTAACATTACCGACTGTTTTGCAGCTTGAATGACAACTCTTCAAGTTCAATCAGTGTACACAATATAATGCCACGTTAGTGCCAAACAACATGTTATAGTGTGTCATACCTTGCACTTTCTTTGGATCAGTCGTTGCTGCTCTGAAATGTTTCAGAGAAGTGGAGTAGTTGTTTCAGAGGGTATGATTTTACAATACACTTGATGCTGGATCTAAGTGCTTAGGATGTGGCTGACACAGGTCAAGGGGGTGCTTAACACTGCATCACATTTTTATAGTTCATGGAGGATTTAAGGGGAAATACAAACTGTTTCACACAATGTTTTCCAGTGCAGGCTCTAACCTACGATCAGTGTAACATCATGCAATCAGTGGAGGCTGTTTTTCCAGGCATTGTGTTGCAATCCCAGTTTCTTCTAGTAGCTTGGAAGTTGTTGCCAGTGAAATCAAGGTGTCTTACAGTGACTAAAAAGGTGTTTGAAAAGTTCACAGCAGTAGTATTTGGTGTTTTGACTGACTAAAGATGTCAACATGTAGAATCCCTAGGGTCTAATGAAATTGTTCTTTTCTGCTTGCAGCGGTCTATTCCTTGGTCACATTACTATCCAAAGACTAATTTCAATAATAGCTTTATTAATTTTTATTGTATTAGAGATGCGGTCACAGAATTTTGTCTCAAGACAAAATTCAGAATTTTGTCATTCATTACTGAATGCTAGTAAGGTATGCTGCATTTAGTTTCCAAGATAATGTCTACAAGTCACTGAATGGTCATCCACATTCTTGTAATGTACAAAATGTTATGAAATTTATCATATATTTTTCCTATTATACTGCTGCAAAATTTTTGGTTGCCTGATGCAATTTTTCAGCTGCTTTGCATGCACAACTTGCTCATAAACAATCTTTTTGTAATGACAGTTACTGATTAGCTCTTGAGCACCTGAAAAATCCTGTTGCCATTTGCAAAATAAACCAGCAACTTGCTTAAGCACACTGTAATAAAGCTTTTATGAACAAAACACAGCAGCCCAATGTACCATTTATCACAACGTCGTTCATATTTGCATAGATTTTCATTGCATTATGGAATGGTCAAACAAGGTATGCTAGTTTTCTCATCTTCAGCATTGAGATCCTAATACTCATTGGCCTGTAATTTAAATCTGAGCTTGAATTTCCTGTTAATCTCATGATTCTGATCACACACAGATCAATCAGCTGTAGTTGATGATGATGTCAACTAGACTCCAGTTGGTTTGTTTAACTGTTTATAAACCATGTATACAAATTCGACAGAATTCACAGGATTGATGAGATGTTGATAGCATTTTAGAATGATAGCTCTTGCATTCCCCAACAGGGCAAAAATGGTCAGGAAATTAGCTTAATGATGTTGCACACCTGGCAACAGGGAATAGTTGAAGCAACTGCCAGCTGATTGCTATATCTGGCCTCAGTCAACTTGATTTACTGTGGTTTTTCTGAGTTTCCCATGGGACAGGGGGTCTTGTATGGGTGTGCAGTAGCTGAAGGTTTTTAAGATTCTGATGACCTCAAAGGTTAGTGCAAGCTGAGCTTATGCCTCTTGGCTGATACTGAATCAAAAGCCTGCTGGTTAGCTGGCTATTGATATCTTGATGCAAAAATTGGAGCTTGGGAGTCAGTTTGTGTCTTAACATCCAGACCCTAATGCTGAATACGCTGGGAATGGTGGGATTTGTCCTCAAAGTGCTACCCTTGAAATAGGAACAAAATGTGTGACTCTACATGCTTAACTTTCTGCTTGTGCACAACCTGATCTCTCTTTCCCTTTATGCACATAAATGTTGGCCTTATAACCAGAAGGAGTGCATACATAAATTACAGAAATGAACTGTGTGGATGTAGTGTGTACAGCTTATTTAGAAACCTTGTGCTGAAAATATGGATTTCCTCCACCAGCCCCAACCCTCCAAGGTTTCTGGGGAGAAAGCTAAATCTGAGGCCAGAATGAAGTTCTTTACCAATGCAGGCCTTGGCAAACAACAGCCTTCGGCTACCTAATAGGAAATACTGAATGCTGGGTTATGTTTCAAACCCAGTTGTCTTTCTTGACATCCCTATGAACTTAGAATCAACAGCCTGAAATCCTTTCTTGAAAATAGGTACCTACAGATTTTTTTCAGGACTGAGCAAAAGTCTTTAATAAAAGACAGTCATAAATGATGGTTTAAATCTAATTTCTGCTTCTTATGTTTCCATATGACTTCCACCAGTTGTATACTGGGTTTGGAAGGGATGTGCATGATTATTCTCTCATGCTGTGATGCAGAGAAAATCTTTTCTGCAAGTAGACCAGAAAAAGGAAATATTAAGGACTTTTTTTTTTTGCAGCCTCGAGATTAGACTATGAAAAGCTTTAGGCTCTTTATGGGCCTAAACTGAAGTTTCCATAAACATTATATGAATGAGGAGATTTTCAGTGTCATGAGTAAATTCCAGTTTCTAAAATATACCTATGTGCTAATCTGGCTCACTGTTTTTATTCTATAGGGATATTTGACTAGGGTTGGACCCACATCTCTACAGACCCCCTTTTATGCCCTAATCAAGCATTTAAATTAAATTTCTTCAAAGTATTAAATGTAGAATACCCATCCCTATTGTTATATTGTTAAGGCTATGTCTTGCTGTTTCCAAACTAGGAGACTTATCTCTCATTAGGATCACACTAACAGACATTACACAGTCTATGCTAGATTTGCATTTGCCAATCCCACAGCAGGGGCTAACATCACTGTGATAATAACCCTGGAATCACTGCCTTCAGCAGAAAATCACTTTTGTGAACAGTAGTTTAAAATTTAGCTACTAGTATTTGCTTTTTTTATTTTCTTTCCTCTTCAAAACAGACACTTGGGAAGTTTTAGAGTGCTGTATGCATGTTGGTTTAAATGGTCAGAGCTGGGAAGGACAAGGTCAGCAGAGGGGTACAGTAAGGACATGTGTGGATCTGGGGAAAATTAGTGAAAACGATGGCCATTCTTTAACATTTAAATCTTTAAGAAATATCGAAGCGGTAATCATCAGCTCTGAGAACTGGTTGTGGTAGAAGTCAAAAGATAATAGTTGAACCTTTCAGATAAGTGTCAGCTGACAGCCAGCACAGTCAGGTGAAGATTTTTGCCCTTATAAGGCAAATTGAGAGTCTCCTATTTAAAAGATTTCTGGCATAACTGAAACAATATTAAAATGCCTCCAGTCAAATTAACCAATAAGATATAATTAACATTGGAATGCTCCCACTCTCTGATGACCCAATTATTAATGCAGTTTTGCAATAATAAAGGAAGAGCGTAGTGCAAAATTTTGCAGTAAACAACACTGTAAATTACAGGAATGAGATGGAATTCCTAAGGTCAAACACCTTTAACTCTTTCAGAATATAGGTATCTCCTCAGGGGTTGCCTGTTCCACTTAACTATTTTAAAAAACACTTTCAAACCCATAGTAATAACCACCAGAACGCAACTTACTATGCTCAAGTATCAGAAACACAACTTTACTTTGTATTCTAAGAGCTGGTTATCTCAGACACTGTGAGGAGACAGTGCCTTTCTAATGGCAAATAGATATGTACGTTAAAAAAGGAGAAAAATCAGATTCCTATGGAGAAATCACAGCTATATCTGCCCAGTGGAATGGAATGTGATGAAGTTGCTTTCACACATGTCTCTACACACATTCAAGGACTTGCTTCTTATGAGAACTGCAGCTGTTCTTCTACAAATCTCCTCATTCAGAGAGGTCTCTAAGTGCAAACTATCCTGTAGTTTTAACGTTATTGTTAATCCTAGTTGGCTGTATCTTTACTTTGTTCCAATAAAAGTAAGTTTAACTCCTAGAAAGTGGCTACGAGGGCTTTTGTCATTTTCAAATGATTATTTCTGATTCCATTGCAAATGTCAGCACTGATTTTAAACGTGTTATTTAAAACTTGTGAGCCCTATAGTCAAGTGTTTCTACTGTAGTAAGCCATCTCTAGATACGTATCATAACAGTACTATCTACAGCAATGGGTTTTTATTTTGCAGAGTTCACTTCTGATGCCAATGACTTTACTACTTCCACTCTGTCTGCATTCCAGCAGTTAAAAAATAACTTGAGTTTTTTTCTGAAAATGATGTCTTTCTTCATTAGTCTGGTTCAGCTGTTGTTTCCTCAACCTGTTGTTTTAACTTTACAGGTAAGCACACATTACTTTTCCAGTCTAACAGTGAGTTTTCTTCTTTGTCTATAACAACAGGTCTAAGGTTATATCAACAGGCTCAGAGTTTAAAAATGTTTTATGGACTCAATTTGAAAACAACACATCAAAAAAAAAAGAAGTATTTCAAGAGGCATGCCTTTCATAGGAGAAGATGTTTTGCAATATGCTTGATGGTGCAGTTCAGCAGGTAGGAATAGGGCAGGAAGGTGCAATTATGTTAGCTGCAGGGTTCTGCAACCCAGACTAGAATTGGGCTCATTTGACCAAAACTGAAACCGGGAGAAAAAATGATTAGTCAAAACAAGGAAGAGAGCAGTCCCAGCTAGGGGATGACTTCTCATAAGATATAAATGGCAAGGTTTCTATTTTGTTCCATTTAGAAGATTAACCCAGGAAATGGCATAGTCAGAATTTCTGCAAGAATCTATTCCATGGTGAGTTTGGGCTTTTTTTGGCAAGGAGAGGAGGGGGAAGGAGATTTAGCATTACACCTTCTCATCTGCACCTTGGCAAAATAAGCCCTCTAAATAGAAGACATCTCTAAGGTAGGTTCATGGAGGAGGATTCCTTTCCCTTCACCTGAAGTATGCAGTCCACCTGGGCACAGTGCATCTTCACCAGATTTCAGAAGCTGAGTTGGATTTTTTTTCTCTCTCTGGCAGTGTAGCTTTGACACTAACAGAGTGTAAGAGGTTGTTTTTCAGATAACATTGTATATATTCCTTAGGGGTTGTTCATATTTAACTTTAGCACCTAGTTTAGTTAGCTAAATTAGCTGACTGACCTCCTAGCGTTAATGAAGAGAGTGGCCCTTAAGGTGATTTTCAAAATATCATCCTAACTTACACTGTGAATAGCCTTCTGAGGTGCCTTAGAGTCTATCCTTTGATACAGATTGAACTTGAAATACTGGTACAAATGCCCCCTCATCATTCATTCCTACAGTAGTACTCTCAATACCTTCTTAAAAAAAGTTTACAACATACTTTTGTTTCTATATGCAGGTAGGAAAATGCCTGTGACTGTCAATGGAGCAAATCTCAGCAGTTAGTTCAAACATCTGATTCACTGTGAGCATGTCCACGCTCTTAATAATCTTAAAATTGTTGCTTTATGAAATTAATACTTTGGTGCAATGAAATACAGCCAGTAACAGGGCCCAGGCTCATGCTAAGGGTGTGTTTCTAATTTGTATGTCTAAGAGGGACATGCCAGTGTGGAAAACTTTGAATTCTGACCCTTGAATAGTCAGCCTAAATATTGTATTAGCGTACAATGCACTTTATGCAAATTTATCTTTTTCTAAACTGTTCCAATATAAATTTGCCCAAGCCTACTTTCTAAGCTTGATGGATATATTCTAATTAGGAAAATTGACTTGTATCCCAAGTGGCATAAATTAAAAACTTAAGAATACATACACACCTAATTGACTGGTGGCATGCTGAGGATATTTGGTTTGCAGATGAGAATGTTCATGGAGATTATTTGGCAGAAAGCTATGTGAAAATATATTATTGTGATGTGGATTGTATTTTGGCCTGCAAAGATATATTTTTTTAATGTTAGTGGTAGCCGAGTCAATTGAAACATTAGTGAGTAGTTGATGTTTTCTGAATGTTTCTGATGTTTCTGGCTGTTTGTTATGAAACTACCTCTGACATACATCACATAATGTTTCCTGTTGATTGATCTAATTATATATACATAGTTTTACCAGAGCTTTGTGAGCCTGGAGATAGCCATGTTTGCTTAATGTTCGACAAGCACAATTCAAAACCCTCTAGGCTCACCAGGCCTGTTTCCATAATCCTTAATTGGGAAAAGTAAGCCTTAAGAGTTTTAAAATACCATGCTGAAATTGAGCTCAGGGGCTGGTAACACTAACCATCAAAACTCCCTATGTAAGCCCACAAACAATAATACATAACCCCCTCCATGCGTCACCCCCCCCCAGATATTTGGCTGATAGTCTAAAAATATGCAGCTACAACACGATTAGACTTTTAAGGTTTATTTTGAATAGTGAAAGTACAAAACTCTGGTTTTGTTTTATGTTATTTTAGAAAACATGAGAGTAAAGTCTTAATTATTTATAATATTTCTGAAGAAATATATAGTTTTGCTATTTCTTCTCAAATAACGGTTTACGTTAATCGTTTCTTAACTTTCTGAGGGGAACTGTTGTGGAAAACAACCAGGCTGATTAATATACAAAGGTACTTCTGTTATATCAGATTACACAGTAGGAATAAGGTTATTATCAGTGATTCATTATTTTCCTCTTCATCCATTTCAGCTGCCTTTCTGAATTCTGCACGTTACTGAAAGGTCATATGGGTGGCTTTAAGTAGTAATAATAAGTTGCATTGTAAGAAGCAAGTTCCCATACACCTTCATGCTTTTCTACATGTTCGTCTTTTCCAACTTTTTGGAAACTCTCACCAGGGCTTTCTACTCATCTTGCCACTAATTTGCAGTACAGATCTCTTAGTATCTAAGGACTTGATAATAATTTAAAAGATAAAAACTGGCAACAAGGTTAATGGAAGGCAGGCAGAGCATGAAATTGTTTACACTGGTTTTGCACTATTTTGCATCTTCTGTTGATTTAGATTTATCTCAGAACAGTGATGGCATATGTCGAATAAGTGGGAGAGGAGCTCAGGAAGATATATGTTTATTAAAAAGTGCTTTCTTCAAGGCACAGATAATTCGATTTGTTCTGAGGAAGGAAAGAAATACTGTTTATCTTCTGAACCTCAGCTGGGCAAAAATATCCTGAGCAGTGTGAGCTAAAACAGTGTAGAAGTAGACATTTGAACAGTGAGCTCCAAGCTGGGAAAGCTGCTGGCAAAGCTTAATTTTGGAGGATTCAAGGTTTCTTTTGGAAACACTCCCCAAAAATTATTATTTAGCGTGCTACAGTAAAGGTTATATAAAATGATAAAGCTGTTGTCCTAAGCACTGCACAAGAGTTAAAGCCAAAGTACTAATGCAAAAACTCAAGGTGTCCATAAATTTAAATTTAGGTTTGTTAGGATGACAACATTTTAATTGCATTTTGAAAAATTTTTTAAATTAACTTTTGGTCGGTCTCTTTTAAAATTTGTTGTAATATTGTGCTTGCCATTTATTGATATATTCATAGTTTCCTTTTATTTTCACACATAGACTGTGGTTATGTTAAACTAGTTTTGCTATGTTAGCTATAGTGCCATGTCATTTTAAAGTGTATTTTGAAGTTGCACTGAAATTTCTTCAGCAGCTGCAACAACGTTTTTAGATGTAGAAGTGTGACTTTACTAGTTATGGAATGCGCAAAAGTGATGATAAAGTAGGTAAGAAGCATAAAAAAATGCAGTCTTGATGGAAGGAAGGCAGATGAGAAAGATGGTTTTAAATTTTTTTCCACTAGATCTAAGTTAAGAATATTACCCATAACACCACATAATTGAATTAGTATATTAAAATCTTGGTATTAAGTCCAAAGTCTGAGTGAGAGGCTTAGTGGTAAAAGGCTGCTAACACTTAATTTCTCATAAGTGGGATTTGAAAGAAAGAACTGTGGGCTCATAGTTATGGGGAAATGAAAGATTTGTTCAAAGTGTGAGAATGGAAAATGAAACCTGGTACACAGAGGATGTTTTCTGGGGTTTTTGTTTGTTTGTTTATTTGCTTTTTGTTGTGTGTGGGGGGTATTTACTTATTTGTAATTGCTAAGTTAGACAAACCTCTAGCAACTACCCCAACAGCATCTGTGGTTTTGCTAGAATGATTCACCAAATCTGAGCCAGACTTGTAAGCAACTGAGAGATTAGACAAGATCAAAGAAACACTAAGGTGAAATGCTGACTGTGTCTGCTACAGTTCTCTAAAATTTGTTTTCAGTGTGCCCCTTCTCTGACTCATTGAGTGTAAGTAAGTAAGTCACTCTAGCAAGAAGTTGTAACTAAAGTTCAGATTACCTTACTCAGGTAGCATGGATTTCCCAACAGAAGCAGTGTCAGGAAGGGATGCCAGTTTGGGGAGGTGCACGGAGGGTGTGACTGTACGGGGCTGCTGGCAGGGTCTGTAGATGTGTGACCAAGCCCCGCTGAGCTGCCCATCCTCTGCGGGCTGTGGCATGGCCACACAAAGCACCTGGGCTGTGCATGAGCCCTCAGTTCGCTTATTGTCCACGTGCTGCTCAGTCTCGCTGGTGGTGTGCCGGTAACACTATCTGGATGCCTAACTCTTGTTTAAGACTCACAAGTTAGCCAATGGATCGCAGATGTTTCACTTAATAATCATTTACTATCTAATAATCACTTGTAGGGGATGGAGTCTCTTGATGTGTGTAAAAGCATATGACATCAACTACAGCTCTTGATGCTCCAGGCCTTATCTAACTTCCTCAGCCCCAATAAATGTGGTGTACTTTTCTGGAGGATTTATATTTTTGATTAATACTTCTGCCATCTGTGATTCCAAAGACTTTCCTAAACACTAATGAAATGTCTCCCTCCAGACAGCTGTGGTGTTCTCTGCCACTACAACAAGCTATAAATTGATGCTAAAAAAAAAAAAAAAAGCATCTCTTCCATGTCTGTGACATGCTATACTTTTGTATGCTGGCCGCTTAATGCAAGCCAAATAAAATATATGAAATATTCTAAACTGATTAATATGTAAGCCTTCTCTCACTGGTCTTCCTCTCTTGTAAACACTGGTTAGCTTAGCTACACAAATGGTAGCATGTGTATAGTTAGTGAGTTTGCCTTCTAACATCTATAATACAAGTTTATAATGGAAGCAATGTCATATAGTATTTAACTCTGACATTTAGTGTTTGCCCTAGTAGATGGTCTTCCTTTACTTAAGTGCCATTACTTTTATGTAGTCCATTTTCATTGCATTTAGTCCCATTTTAGTAATAATGCTTGCATGATTTACCAGGCAAATGCAATCTTTGCCCTGAATGGCACAGTGCAAGAAAAAATGGAAGCTGTTAAGAGGCTGAATGGCAAAAAAGTATTATTGACCTATGCTGGCAGCCATGTGTTTCAATTATTTTCAAGAATCCATTTGTCAAATAAGTGAAGCGATGTGGGACGTCAAGTTCAAGCTGGGGTTAGTGCCTTTCTACATCTGATATGATGTATCTTCTGTAGCCATTTAATTGAATTACCCAATTTATTTTTCAAGCAACAATGCTCTACCAAGAGCCATGACATTAAACAATTAAATACGAGTTTAAAAGTCTGCATTTTGTGTAGTTCATCATTTCTCTGCAGCAGACAGTCAGCCTAGGGCCGTGCTGCATTCTGGTATGGTAAGAGCTTAGTGTCTCAGGAAACACCCATCCTGTCCCAAATAGCAAAATTTGAGAGCAGCATGCATGCAGAATGTGCATGTCCATTGCCTGGCCGGTGCTGTAGAAGCTGCCCTCATCATCTCTTGGCATATGAGAAGAAGGAGTTATAGTTAACTCCAGTGCTTCAAGAGCTTCTAGGCTTCTATACTGGAGACTAGAAATTCAGAAAAAGTGCTAAAATTAAGAAATTTTGAGAAAAGTGTTGGGGAAAAGTCTGGGCTATGTTTAGATTACCAAACTTTCTCAAACTTTTGCAGCTGTAAGAATTATACAGTCTGTGTTGCCTTGATCAAATAAATGAAATTTATGCTTTTCTTTTTTTTTACTTTGTGTTATAAATTTTTTATCTGTAGTACAATAAAACAAGTAGTTGTTTACAGTAGTCTGCATACATATTCTTCCACAAACATTGAAAATATTTTTACCAATTTTACTAAAAATTAAATTGAAGAGCTGAGAGTTTTGTTTTCTTTGTGCTTTCTTGGTGCCATTGGAAATCAATGAAAATATAATTTTTAAGAATCTTAGAGATTTTCTTTTGTTATATACATATATATACATATTTTGATATGAGAAGAATAATTACTGAAACAGAGAGAACAGTAGTGACTTATTTTTTTTTCAATTAACATTCAACAATTAAATTTTAATATGGTCAGGGAATTGTTCAGAGCCTTTTGTATGGGGATACTGCACCTTTAATTATCTGCCCTCTGGTGCCAAGCCTTTTCTTTGAGTGCTTCCATAAAAGCTTATTGCAGCTAGTTATTGAGCAAATTAGTACTTGAGTTTTGGTGAAAAATGTCTTTATTAGTCCTAAAACCAGAGTCACTGTGCATTCCCAGAAGGCGTGATTTTGTTTGATGAATAAATCTAGTAATTATCCTGCTGTTAGGGCTGTACCGCAAATGTCATAAGCAGATAAACAGAGGGAGTAAGCCTTCCGTAAATTCTCTAATTATCTATGTTGGACTACTTATTGCCTGCAGATGATTTATGAGCATATTGATATATCCTTAAGTATTTTCATTTGAGTTCACAGATGCAAATAATTAAGGCAGTAGTCATTTGCAAAAGAAAGTGGCAGGTCAGGGTCATCTCATTATAAAACTTGTGCTCATGTTCATGCTATAGAAGAAGGTATAGGTAAGAGCTGTTTGACTAGACTACCTCCTTTGACATTTTTAACATTCCCTTTAGTTTTCAGTACAATTCTCCTAATATTCCGTAAATGCCTCTTAGACCTCCGTCTGCTTAGATCCTCTCAGGTCAAAATAGAGATGATTGTCAGATTGATTTCCAATACCCAGCATGTATGTTAACCTGGAGAACCATGCTGGAAGATGCTTAGCTAATAATGCTGAAGATGGTAATTTTCTTCAACTTACTATGGCTATTTAAATGTTGAGTTCATGCTTTTGCATCGTGTCATTTTAAATCCTGTTGTATCCCTTGGGGCAGTCAGTGTGGCTGGAATAAAGAGTTCACCTTTCTTTCTCAGAGGAGCACAAGGAACATATAGAGCCCTTTATGTAGAAGCATATAGCTGTAAAAGTTTTTAAATAACCAAGACCTCCACATGCATAGCAGGAGGAAGGTCCTTTTCTGTTTCAACTGTTAAGGAAAGTTTCTGCTGAATATTCAAGATACAGAGAATTTGCCTCTGGCAGTAAAAAACAGCTGAGTGAAAATACAGGAAAAGCAGGTGCTATACAAAGTGTATGATACTTTATCTCTAGATGCATCTGGGGTTTGTATGTTGATATTTGCATGCATTTCTCCTGTCACATGCCACTTTTTCTGTTTTATCTGTCTAACAGTACACAGAGAATTTGGCCTAATGTATTACAGATTTTTGTGGGTGATGTTTTTAGCTTTATTTAAAAGTTGCTGCAGTGGAACTGGCACGATTTGCAGGGTGAAGTAAGGAATTAAAAGAACATAAGTGCTGACTGACAAAAACGGGTATTTAGAAGTGTTGCAACAACTTTCGCTCAAGGCTAATTTATGGAGTGCATTTCTTCTGTTGTAATAACCATTTCCGTTATTTAGTTATGCTTTAGTAAGCATATTTTAACAGATTTTAATATGGGGAGGGGAGAACTGACATTTACAAGTTCCGATTGATATACTGAATATTTAGTCTTCCAGATGTACTCCAGTCATAATAACTTACTTTAGCAGAACTCGTTTTCAGAAATCCCAGTAATTGCATGAAGCTTGAACATCCTCAAATGATACAGTAACAAGTCTTAGCTGAAAATTCCCCTCAAATTTTTACAAGGGATATTCTGGAATATGCCCCAGAAATTATCATAGTGACTGTAGTGCTGTTTGACCTGTTGCCTGGTGTTTGATTATATAGCTAATGACACTAAAAAAATAACATAAAATCTTTATTTTTTTAATACAACACCTGTGTTGTATGGTGGGGTGATTTTGGACAAGTTTATGGAGGTGGACAAGTGGGACAGCCTTGACCTACCAGCCACACACAAAACAGGTGTAAATTAGATAAATAATGTGACCTAGGCATTGCCATTAGTCTAGTCTAGGAAACCTGGCCTTTCTGGTAATTCTTTCTGTTTGTAATAATCTTAGATGCCACTTTAAGTTGCATAAACCATATGTGGATTGGACAGAATTGCACTGTTTTTTTCCCAACACCTACATACCATGGATCTGTTACCTGGATGAACAGGAATTGCTATCCTATTGGAAAATTCTCCTTAATTTGAGTTTTCTCCTCCATCTTACTGACCTTACTGCACTTCAACTTTTCTTGCTTAAAGTGTTTCTTTCACAGTTCATGATCAAGCCTTTAATTTTTATTTTATATTTAATATTAACCGCTTCTCTACAGAGGCACCATACGTTCATTAAAAAAAAGATGTTTCACTGAAAACACTGGAGGAATCCATGATTTTCAGAAAGACTATTAATAATTAGTTAGGGATTAAATGCTGAAAATCTGCCAAGCTACCACTAATCAGTTAAACCTCACATGCCATCAGCTCACAGGTCAGAACTTTTCATAACTCACGCTGCAGCCAATCTGCCCTTATAGACGAATCTTGCTTCCTTGTGCACACATAACAGAAAATGTTGTTATTGCTGGTTTTGACTTAGAATAGTAAGGATTTTTACTGAGGTGATTTTTAGCCCTTTTTTTTTTTTTCCTTATAGTAATATTAGTGATTTTCTAGCCAGCAATAACTAGGAAATGTGAAACAATTAGTGTACAGCAATTTTAGGACTCTGGGAGAATTTTATATGAATAATCAGTCAAATATTTAAATCTGATGGTTCTACCGCTGTGTTCTTTTTTTGTGTTTAATAGTGTTTATTGGTGCATATGTTTATACAAACCTGCTTTTGGGGTACATCTATGTGAACATGCATATAAACTGAAATCAAATTTCTATCCATGTTCCACCAGACCTTTGCACATTTGTTGAGTCAAACAACAAAAAGACTGCTATGTGATGTCTGACCAATTACTGTATTGTTTGAATGTCAAATATGAAAGCTTAATACTTACAACAAACTAATATTAAGAGATTATAACAGTTTTGAGAGATCTAGTCAAATATCTAAATTGTTCAAATATAGCATGAACTTATCATGGGTGTATGCAAAGATAACAGGAGTTAGAATTAATTGCTTGAAATAATTACGGGGAATTATTCCATTTGTTGTAGTGTGTGTGAGACCTCACAGGACATTGAAAGTGTTGATGATCACCTCTTTTACTGTTGATAACTTCCTAAACTCCTGCCTGGTTCACCACAAAGAGATGTGACAGTGTTATACAGTAAGACTTAAATCCTCTTCCTAATGAGTGACTTTCTTGTGGATGAAGGAAGAATGGAGCCTGCAACAACAAGATTCTATTATTTCTGTTTTTTTTTTTTCCCACAGTTAAAGGCTGATGGCCACATAGCCAAGAGGAATCAGCTGAAATGTGGAATTGTTATTTGGCCTCTGTCACTGTCTTTTATTAGGCATTATATGAAAGCTAGCCTAGATGAAGTGCTTTTTCCTTTTATGAGAATTAATAAAACTGGGCTGGGCTTACTGAAATTAGTTTCATAAAGGTCAGATAGATATTCCAAAATATCTATCCTGATTTGTGCAGAAGGTGTTGACCATTTTCTTGTAAGAAAACAGTGCAAATATCCAGGTGCTGTATTTAAAAGCATTTAATATCAAATTAATATATTACATATTACATATCTTCAGAAGAAAATCCTGAAAGGCAACAATAATACTGGCAGCGGTATTTCATTATAATATTGATAGCATTTATTACTCTGTACTACTCAGCATTGTTTTATTTAAAATCTGTGCATTAAATGTGGCAGTGGGAATTATATATTAATAGGTCAGTTTATGTGAGGGGATTCTTAAATTATCCTATTTTTTCTTTTCAGTCCTGAAATTTTGTCATAGGTTCTTAGTAATTTCTTTTTATTTTGGAAATGCTTTAAAGTGTATCTTTTTGTATATATTCATATATATATATATATACACACATATTTGATTTTAAAATCAATGAGTGTCATTGAGTCCACTTTTACTTGAGGACTAATTATACACTGACTGTGTATTTGCAGTTAATAAGCTTAGATACTAGGGGAAAAATCAGTGAAAAACATTACACCACAGATAATTAATAAAAATCAATTAGTTTGTTAATGAGTACTCTGCCATTACCCAAGGTGGCAGAAACCAGCTGGGGAAAAAAGCAGCATCCCTGAATAGGACATTTTAGATGCATGAGTTCTGCTGAGAATTTCAAAGGAAATAACTATAAGAGGCAGCACTACTTGGGTTAAAACCGGCTAAATTTCCTCTTGAGATTGCAGCTCCTCTAGCTAATAAATCTAGTAAAAAAGTGATTCACCTTTAGTGTATGCTATAAACCATTTTCTGATGCCTTAAGTACATTGCTCACTGCCCTGTATTAAAAACAAAACCCATAGTTGTAAATGTCAATGACTAGGATTGTTAGAGCTCTTGCATCTCCTCACTTCAGTATAAAAGCTGGAAACACCCATTACCTCTTAGATGACTTTAGGATAACATTTTGCATTCAGATATATAAATGGCATAAAGTCAAACATGATCTGACAGAGAAATGCAAAATGCCTTCAAATAGTCCTTGGACTAAAATGGAAAAGTTCAATGGCAATGCTTATCCATTTGTAAGTATACTTTTGTAACACAAAATATACAACATGTTTCCATCACCTTTTTTAAATTTTGTCTATTCATTGTTAAGCTGTGGTTAATTTAATCAAAGTCTATGCAGAACTGAAAAAAAAAATATATAATCTATACACATGTTGTCAGCCATATAATTTATTTTTGGTACCTTGGGTGGATATATCTGGAAAGAAATAGATATTTCCATGGCAAGAGGGAGGAAGGAGCTTGGATTTGGAATCATTGTATATAATTCAAATTTTATTATTCTTGTCAGGAAGCAGTGGAAAATACATGTAGAAAGTTGAAGTACTAATGCCACTAAAAGTCAAACTCTCTGTATTGGTCAAGACGGATGTACACCACAGCAAGAGAATTCCTGTTTTTTTAAATACTACAGATGGTTATAAACCATTGCTTCAAGTAATATTTTCTGTGTCAGAGGAGAACTTCTATTGTTATGTACAGTACAGAGATGAAGTAGATAAAAACAGTGGCTTTACGTAAATATAGTACTACAGTAAATACAGTTTTCCTTATTTAAAATAGTTCAAAACATAGTTGTCATCCTGTTTTGGGAAGTTGCCATGGAGTTCACTGTGAGCAAGTTTTGTGTTCAGGTGCACAGCAGGTGATCTGAATGATTTAAACTCCTAACGAATGACTTGTGAAACTTGAGTTTGCTTTCGTAAACATTGTGATTTTAAAGCTTTCAGATGATATAATAGAGAGACAAGCATCTTTTCCTGCTTTTGAACCATTGGAAAGATATTGCAATGTTTAAAAATCTGGCTTGGGACTCAAGAATAATTCTGTATACTGCTGACTTTCTGGTTTTCATTATTTCTGTGTCTGTTTGTTTTCCTTCTGTAATATGGCGATTACAATAGCTTTCTTTGAAAATCTACTTTTAGAAAATATGAACTCTTTTATCTAATTGAATTGTATTTCACAGAATTCTTTATTCTCTCTTCTTTGTCTCAACTGTGTTATCTCAAACCTGATGAGTTCTTAAACAGTATAAGATAGATTCTGTTGTTTCATATGACCATGAATTGCTGAATGAACTTTTAAAAATTATTCTCTATTTAAACACATGTCTAACAGATAAAATACCATGGGCACAGATAGCTTCCTCATCACACTGCTTGCCATCACAAGTATTTTCTCATTAAGCTGTGTACCTATGGCAGGTAAAAGCTGTCAGAATGTAATCTTTGTGTCAAGTTAGAGGTTTAGATAAGGTGCATATTTTTTATAAATACAGAGCAGAAAAGTTCCATATTTACATAATTATCTCCATTTCCATATAAAACATCTCAATTTTGAAGAACCTGTGCCAAGCTTATTGCTTTTCTTGTATAACACATTGTGGAAGCAGCAAAGAGTTGTGAATAATGGTGATCTTGGAAATACACTGTACCTTTAACATTTTTAGTAGTAGAGTTAAATTTTCCATTTTTAACCTTCAGTAATCTAGCAAGCAGTGGAGTACTTTAATGTGATTCTTAGCACTCATTGACCCTTGATTACCTTTTCCATCAACCAGCAGGGGCAGGTCCTTGGCATTTATTAGCTATTGATAACTATCTAAGGCCAGTGAGGTACAGCACCTCATGTTATTAGATGTTGCCTGTTGAAGCCTCAAGAGGTATCAAGCTGAGAGTGTGCAACAGAATGCATACAGCATGGTTAATTTCAAAACTGACACTACAGTTTGCCTAATCTTATATAGTTTCATATTTATCCAGACTTCTCAATGGTCTATTTGCGAATTTTTATCATAGTTTTGTGATATTTGCATGCATCATATAATGTGCTCCAAATTCATTAAAGATTATAAGTTAATAGTAATGTTATATGGAGAATATTATTCTTAATGCTCGTATCTCTTGCTTGATAGTTTGTATTAATATCCCAGGAAACAATTTCACTTAACAGTATGGGTATTTGAAATGAAGGGTATTGAGAAAACAGCCTGTTACCAACATTGCTCTTTATATTCTGCCACTCTGGCTATAGAATATAGATTTATGAGATGTCTCGATTGTACATTATTCTCCATGTGTACAGTTGAGTGCATTACAGAACTATTAACAAAAGCATCCTGGCCTGTGATTTGTAAATGACAAGATTTTCATAAAATTAACACTGTTAGATTTTACTGAAAAAAAAATCGTAACACCGTTTTTGTACCTGTCATAGTCTCTGGAAGAAAAAGGGGGAAGGTTTTTAGAAAGAACTAATATCCTTAGCTCTCTGTCTTACTTAACGAGCTGATACAGTTGGAAAAATGAATACCTTGAGACATTTGTTCTCTTCCTCCTCCACCCTTAACAATATCATTCTACCCAATAAGAAGTATTACCTCTTCTTACAAACCTTACAATACTGGAGTACATTATTCACTGCAAACTATTTCCTCAGTTTATGATCAACATCTGAAAAGAGGTGACTGCTATTTCTGATGACTCTTTCACTGCTTACATTTAGTATGAACTTTAATTTACTTAATGGTTTTGTGTTTCTTACTCCACATTAAGAGCTTTTTAGGATCAGGTATTCCCTGGAACTCTGGAAAAGTGCCTATGTAACTTTAAAGACATTGTTAAAACTTGCTGAATTGAAGCCTGATGGCTAGCACTGCTTTTCTTTGCTTTCTCCCTTCCTAAAAGAAAATGAACAGCTAAACTATTGGACAACTTTTGGACAACTTGCACCAAATGCAATCACATATATGTCTTGAATTAAAAGTTTCATCTTGTCCTATTTTGGTAAATGACAATGGATGCCATGTTTTTGTTGCTTTTTTGATTTGGGAATTGTGATGCTCCTACCATCCATTATGGATGGGAATCACTGTTCTGGATGCAAGCAAAATACTAAAGTCAGCTCCTCACTTTGAAGGAGGATGCTTGACATTTGAGGAGCAGGGAGGTGTGGGAGTTACAGGGAGAGAAAGAATGAGCTGTTAGCACAGTTTCTAGTAGCTCTCTCCCTGGACGTGCCTAAATGTCTTCCTTTGTTTATTCAGACCTATTAAATTTCGCTAACTGGGTGTGTAATAAGTCGGGTGGAAAGTATAGCATTCTGGTGTGGAGGCTCCAGGTTTGTGTCTCTGGAGATGTGCTGGCAACCTTTCATGCATCTCTGGTAGAGTTGGGGCTAGGGGTGATGAGAGGTGGTGGCACAAAGTTTGCTTCTGATGATGTGTTGAGGGTCTAGACAAAAAGGCTGGAAGGTGGATTAAGGGGAAACTTGTTTTAAATTATGATCTCATGAACCTTCATGCTTTTCAATTTTCTGCACTGTAAAAACAGTGCAGAAAACATCACACAACTAGTTTTTACCTATTGCTGTGTACGTAGAGTCTTCTTTATACCACGTGCCCTTCATTCCATTTAGCTCACATTTTGCAAAAAAGGCAACACCAACTTTGAACTCTTTTAGAGAACTGTGGATTGATATTTCAAAGGGTAAATCAAGACAGAGCTTTCGTCAGTTAAAACAAAATAAACTTGTGCAGCATTTTAATGATGGTATGTGGAAGATGAATGTTCAGTGCCCTTGTCTTACACAAGCAGCACTAGAATTCCCTTGAATTCAGGTATTTTTTACTTCAGCTGCCTGCTGTATGTGTCTATGGGACAGGTAGTTTGGGGCGTTAGTGGCAAACACGCCCATCGCATGAATGCTGGTCATTTTTTAGTGTTTTTTTCAACACAGAAATCCTATCTTGTGCCTAAGTAAAGACTGATCAACACTTACACACTATATGCTCAGAAATTACTTTTGACATCTGAGAAAAGCTGTGCTGAATATATTCCCAATTCTTCTCCAGAGACAGTGGAATTTTAATTACATCACAGTACTTTAAACCTAGAATTGTGGTTAGTAGCATCTAAATAAGTAACATAAGTAATTTTCCGGCTTGGTACAGGTCACATTCATAATTTGTAGTAGAATATCTACTAGTTATTGAGAAGAGTAATGATCCTTTTCATTTTTTATTAGTCATCAGTTTACCTGTTCTAGTACCAAAGTTTAACTCTTCTGCTTTTCTCATAGGTTTTTCTCTTTGCTCCAAGCTATTAATTTTCTTTGTCTCCATCCTTCACCTCAAATAGAGCAGAAGCACCTTCCTCAAAGAGGCTTGTTAATCCCAATTTTTCACATCTGAATTTCTGCAGCTCAGTTTGTGTGTAGTTGAGTCCCAGGTCTCTAATATAAAAACACAGTTTTTTTCTT